>NC_083367.1:40204469-40507500 GCF_030254825.1 Meriones unguiculatus | reverse complement strand
GGCTCTAAGAGCAACAATCAATAAATGGGACTCATAAAACTGAAAAGCTTCTGTAAAGCAAAGGACACTGTCATCAGAACAAAATGACAGCCTACAGCCTGGGAAAAGATCTTCACTAACCCTCCATCTGACAGAGGGCTAATATCCAGAATCTGTAAAGATCTGAAGAATTTAAATGCCACCAAACCAAGTAATACAATTTAAAAAATGGGGTACATAGCTGAACAGAGAATTCAATACAGAGTAATATCGAATAGCAGAGAAACACTTTCTGATCATTTTTATTTGAAACTTTACAACATAAAGCTATATTATGATGAAGGAAAAAAAAGTCATCCTTGGGAAAACATAATCTCTTAAAATCTCTATGGTTATGAAAGTGCAATTTAGAAAAAAAAACACAAAAAGAAAACTCAGATTATAAGAAAAGACACCATCAAAGATGATGTACATCAATCCAGTTGAATCATAAATTCTGTCCCTGCTGGGATGAGGCTGTATCTTAGTCACCAGAGTGACTGATTAGGAATCAATTATGATATTCTTCAGGGATAAAATGTTATCAAAAGGAAGCAAAGTCGGATACATAGAACTATTAAACAGAAAAATTCATTAACTAAACTTTATTTCTGAGAAGGAAATGATGCCTCACCTGAGTTTATTACCCAACTTATGCTTATATGAACTGAAGGAAAGTTTATAATCAAAACTGAAATAATCCTCTTAGCTAAAACTTTATAAAGCTTTGGAAGACCACATTGAACCAGCAAGAGAGAAGTAATCTACCTGCCCTTGCTAGCACTAAGGATCAAAGACTCTCAAGAGCATAGTAATGATTCGGAACCACAGAGGCTACAACTCATGGATAAAGATATTAACAGTTCCTGTCAAGGATATTGGTGTCCAGAGGAGGTACTGAAGGGGCATGGAGGTCAATGATACCCAGCAAAGTTATTTGGTGCACAGTAGAAAAATGGTTGCTGTGGTATGCAGGGCATTGAGTGGAATAGTGAGACATGGCTAGAGCTTTTGGCTTTGGCAGCAAAGATAAACATAGAAAAGAAGAAATTAATGTGATGTTAGAATAGTTTGTGAGTGCAAATGTGGCATTTAAAAAGAGTCTTAAAATCCATTGGATCTTTGTAGCAAATCTGGTCCTATAACTGGAGATGAAATCGAAATACTGCTTGTTAAAGTTAGTAACAAGCTTTTTGTCATAAGACAATGTTAGCAAAATAAAGAAAGCACAAATAAGACAAAAGAGAACATGATAAAATAAGTGACCCTATAATGTCCCATGTCATTCTGACACAACTACTGCTTAAATAACTATTAATATTACTTTTGAAATATATTCCCAGAACAATATTTGCTTTTGTGTATAACCTCATAATGTAAAGCATTTATACTAGGAAAAACACACAGAGACCTAAAGAAAGTGAAATATCTTCCTTCCCCAAAATGTTTTTGTGGCTCTGTATGTAATGAGAATGCTTAGATCAGCCCACAAATATTGACTCCTGCATTACTTCAGGTAGAAGAGCTTTGGTCTGGTCATTCTATTCTTATTACACACCTCATTGGATCAAGGCATGGAAGACCTACGAGCAAATGCAAAAGCTACCTGAAAGAGAGGAGACATTAAGCAATTACACACCACTAAATCTTAACTTATCAGATTAGCCTCAGTCTCTTAAAAAGCCCCCGGGAGAGCCATGCGTGGGTATATAACAAATGAATTTTTGATGCAGTAGCTGGTAGATAATAGATATCCAAGAAAAATAGGGACTGGGGTATTTGTTTCTGAGCTAAGAAATTTACAAAAAATTATCACAAAAATATGCTTTTACTATTATCTAATTGGTAGCTACATTGACTTTCAAATGTCTAATAACTTAATTTTTTTCTAGCACACACATGTTCTCATGTTTCCCCATATCAGTTCAGAATATCTAAGATACTAGTAGAATATCTTCACAAATATCCAAGTAAGACAGAAAAAAAAATGCAAGCCCATATCATAGATTTTCTATGACAAGCTTATTTTCTGTGTTTGGAGTTGCAGAACAGGATTTATACAATGATCTGTCCAATTTTAAAGATAGGCAATTAAAAAATTAAAGTTCCATTTTCTCAGCTGAAAATAAAATAGAAAAGCAGTACAAACCCTGGAAGTTCTTTCGGTTTACATACCTGCTGCCAGCCAATAAGAGTGACTTCACATTCTTTTTAAAAATTTTTATATTAATTACAGTTTATTTACTTTGTATCCCAGCTGTAACCCCCTCCCTTATTCCCTCCCAACCCCATCCTCTATCCCTCATCTCCTTCCTGTCCCTCTCTAAGTCCACTGATAGGGGAGGACCTCTTCCCCTTCCGTCTGATCCTAGCTTATCAGGTCTCACCAGGACTGGCTGCAATGTCCTCCTCTGTGGCTTAGCTAGGTTGTTCCTCCCACAGGGGGGTTGGGAGGTCAAAGAGATAGCCACTGAGTTCATGTCAGAGATGTGTCTCATATAATATTGGTGAGTAGACAAGAGTTAAAATTTGGTAGACATTTAGATATGAGCATTAAATTAAGAATTTTTTTCTTTTCACAGAAAAATAATATAAATGAACATAAAATATTAGATTTAGTTAAAAAAACTAAGAGACCTTATAATCTACCTGAGTTTTTACCCAAGTTCCCTCTGTTATTGAGATTAATTGGATTATTAAAAAGACCCAGAGAAGAGCATGTCTGATTGCATGCGGGTTGATGCCCCAGGCCCCGCCTCTGAGAAAAAGGTATCAGAAGGGTCTGATGCTCTTTGGGTGGATGACACCTAAATGAACATCTGTACAAAGTCCCAATTTATTTCTAATATCAGAGATCAGACCTCTACTCTTGCCTGATGCGTCTAAAACAAAAAGGGGGAACTGTGGAGAGCTGCGGAATGCTATGCCTTAAAGATGGAGCTGGTTTCCGCCTTCCACCTTCCCGATGGTGAGTGCTCTCTGTCATGAACAATTCCACATTTGGCTAAGGCTGAGGATCTGGCTTGCTTCCATGTATGTGGACCTATCTGCATTGCCCCCGTGGCACGCCTGGGTTGGCTACCCAGAGGCTATTTAAGCTGTGGGCTGGCTTTCCCCGGGGTCCGAGGATTGTTCAATGTTCCTGAATAAACTGCATTGAAAAAAAAAAAAAAGTTGCCTCAGTCTATAAATAAAAATCATATATTGTATATTAGAAATTCGTATTTGTTGTAAAATGAACTAAGCTCACATAGGTATATGAAAAAGAAAAAAGAAGAAAGCGTGACTTCACTTACAGAAACATATTTCTCCAGTTAGCTCTATTACGTTGCTGCCTTCACTTGAGTCACTGTCTTCTGCTGTACCCATAACATGTCAGTTTGTAAAACTATCAGTTCCAACTATCTTATCTCATGTTCATTTGTGGTACAGGACAAATGGGATTTTATGGTATTTTAAAGCTTTGCAAGCATACAAATTAATAGTGTTAAAGTATGCGGAAGTATGACCTGATGAGGAGCAAAATGATTGGAACCAATCATCCTTGCATTAAGAACCACATAGTCTGGTATGAGCAAACAATTCTCAAGTATTAGTTGTAAACATGAGAAGGAAGTATAAAAGTTACAAAAGTACTAAGTGAAATAATTATCATTTGGTATAATTTCGTATCAAAACTATGATCTAGTATCAAAGATTAGATTCACACAATTATCATCCTATTTATGCATCAAGTTATATAATACTCAAATAGTTAACTATTTTAGGTAACTATCTTAGCACAATGTATTTTTTCTTTTTTTATAATTTTTTTATTTTTTATATTAATTACATGTTATTTACTTTGTATCCCAGCTGTAGTCCCCTTGCTCATTCTCTCCCAATCCTCCCTCATCTCCTCCCTGCCTCTCTCTAAGTCCACTAATAGGGGAGGTCCTCCTCCCCTTCCATCTGACTTCACAATGTATTTTGCCTACTTATACATTTAAAATGTAGTGTTAGCCACATTCATTTAAGAGAATACATGTGTTGACAAACAAGATATTTTGTGTTCAATGTGTGTTTAAGATGATAATGATTTTCATTTATATCAAGAAGAACAAAATTACCAAAATAGAAACTCTAATCAGAGGTACAAATAACACAGGGTACATGTCAGACCACAGGGGAGAGAATTTGTTAACTGTAAATGATAATCCTGTGTGTCAATAGATGTGGAACTAACTGCACAGCATGAATACAAGCTGTTAATTAAGTCATTTTAGCGAGGGGTAGAAAGCTATTGGATATCAGGCTTCAGTTATTCAAATTAATTTGTTGATTAAAATTTTCATTACTTCTACCAGTTCCTTTGATCCTTGTATTCATACCCTTGTTTACTCAGTAGAATCTAGAAGGAGCCTCTTCCCAACATGTGTATGGCTCAAAAACCAAGACAAAATCAATCAAGAACACATGATAAAAAAGGTTTCTGACAGATTTCTAAAGTCTAGCGAAGGGTTGCCAATCCCTTGATTATTCATTCAGTAACTAGTAAAGTTTGAGAACTTTCCATCACCACCCCTGTGGGCCTCTCCCTCTTGAAGTGTGATGAACAATATAACAAAATATTTTTAAAACACTGATAAAATTCTGTTCAGCACTAAGAAGCAGACAGGGCTGAGGATGATCATGAGAGACTCCACCTATATCAGAAATTCTGAGAAAGTTTCTGAAAATTACATTGGCAGGAAATCTGAGAGTAAGGTTGTCTTTAAGGTATCCCTTCTCTGGTTGCATTTATGGTGCTAACTCCAATTTCACTTGCCCTAACTTTCATTGATATAATGAAGATTCCTCCAGGCTGTATGCACCTAAAATCTCTGTTATTTCTAAATGTCCCTGGAGTATTTTACCAAAGTTGTTCTGCTTTTCTGTTTTCTACTCCAAAATACTTTGTTAATGTTATTGCTGTAGAAGAAAGTGGGAATGGCCACTTCTCCAATAGGGTCCTTCTGAGATCCTATACCTCAACGGTCTAGAAATGTTACTTAGTCCTCACAGTATGTTTCCCTGATCCTGATGATTCCAGTCTTTTAGGTGGACTGTATTTTCATCTTCTCTGACACACCAATACTGGGACTGTTACTTGAGGAAGCCATAGTGCTCTCTTATACATTCTTCCACTTCTCCACCCAATCTCAGTTCCTCATAGGCATGCCCGAGTGGAGTTTCTGGACTCAGTTTTTCATGTGATGTTTTGCTGAAAGCTGGGCAGGTGAGGTTTTGCTGTAGGTTGTCTTGTGAGATGACAAATAATGTTTTGTTCTCTTATGTGAGGGGCATGACTTTGGCTATACGAGAACATCTCTGGGTGGACTTTGAGAAGAAGACATATACAGAGGCCCAGGCAGAGTGACATTGCTTTTTTGGATCACATTGCTGTGCTGATCTTCATGCTTCCATACTGGACTTTGAAGAGAGAAACATTCCAGAGAGATTCTCTGGGCAACCCAATTTAGTCTTGTGGCTTTCACTGACTTCATGTTGGCCTTTGTGCTGCTGGTATCCTGATGACTGAGTCTGGTAAACCCCTAAAGACCCATTACCCTAATCAGCAGGAAGTAGATAAAAAAAGGACAATAGGCCTTTTCTCTACTACTCTCCCAGCTAAGACTGCAGGAGGTTGAAAGGGAGGTAAAAGTACTTAATAACCCTAAATAAAGTAGGTTTGGTGAAAAGTCTAAGCCTACATGTGGTGCCTAATGTGGCGTAGGCACAATGGGTAACTTTGTTTCTAAGGTACTAGGGGAATCATTGAGTTTTGATGGGTTGACAATATTATATAAGGAGGTTGGCAAAATAGTGGCTTTTGCTGCTAGGTGGTTTCCTGTCTTGCTCTCAGAGGGGTTTTCTGGTTTTGCTTTTTGGTCTTCATATATACCATTTTGAAACAATTTGGGAGAAAGCTGAAAACTCAGAAGGTTCACTCAATTTTCTGGTCTTGGAAAGGAGTGCAGAGTTGGCTACTCACCTAGAAAGTTCTCAAATAGAGGTTGATGTGTTTGGAAAAGGAGCCAGTGGGAGGAGAATAACAGGGTTCAGGTTTGGTGTCCCACACAAAGAATTTCCTGCACGATGAAAGAGAAAAGCAAACCAGGTTGGAAGGCAGGCTACTGACCTGCTCTGATCCATGCACTTTCACTACCAGGTGCTTAGCGCACCTCAATGAGGCAAAGGGCAAGGAAGAACAGGAAGCTATACAGGGTAATCAGGTGCCTGTCAAACAAGGTGCACTGCCAAAGAAGTTGCCTAGGCCTATATAGGCACCATCAGCCTTCTCAGTGTTTGTGCGGCATATGCCTGCTAATGAAGGTGGTGAAGCTTATGATGAGGTGACCTGGCATCCAATAGACATGCAAGATTTAAAACATTTTGACCTCCCCACCTCCCAAGGGAGGAGCAGTACTGTTAGGCCACAGAGGAGGACTTTGCAGCCAGTCCTGAAAATACCTGACAAAAGGGAGTCATATGAAAGGGGAGGAGGTCCTCCCCTATCAGTGGACTTGGAAAGGGGCAGGGAGGAGATGAGGGAGGGAGGGTGGGATTGGGGAGGGAATGAGGGATACAGCTGGGATACAGAATTAACAAAATGTAACTAATGAGAAAAATAAAATAAAAAAAACATTTTAAAGAGTCTATTTTAAAGTTTGAGATGCATTCTCCATTTGTTAAGCAAGTGTTAAATAGTTAGGCTACACAAAACAGACTTATTCTCCAAAGATTGGAAGAGTTTGGTGTCAGCTGTCCTAGAAGCTGCTCAACAATTGCAATGGTTATTATGGTGAAGGGATTAAGCCATGAAAATGAAACAACAGAATGCAGGAAGGGGGATGAATGTTGTTAAAGACCAGAGGCTTGGTGAAGGTTGTTACTGTGATCTACAAGAGCAAATCTGGTCTGATAACGTCATACTTGAACATTGTTGTGTTGCAGCTTTATGAGTATGAGACATGATTGAGGAGGCAGGAAAACAAACAAACAAACAAAAACACTGCTTCCTTTTATTAAGGCAATAGATGTCTGGAGAAGTCTTTACTGAATTCTTACATAGATTGACTTCTGCTGTCAATAGAGTAATACCGGATCCTGAAACCAGAAAGTCATTGATAGAGATCTTGGCATTTGAAGATTCAAATATTGAATGTAAGAGAGCAATTAGACCATTAAAAGCATGAGGAACCCCAGAAGACAAATGGATAAGAGAAATAACTGATATTGGCTCTCAGGAACATAATGCCAATATCATTGGACAAGCTGTAGCTAGAAATATCAGAAATCAAAATATCTGGTGCTATAACTGTAGTGACTTTGGTCATTTCCAAAGAAACTCTAAGACTGGAAGCTTCAGAGATCAAAATAGTAGGCTCACTGACTGAAGAAAATGGTGTTTGGAGAAGAGAATAAGCAGTTCTTGGCTGCAGTGGAATTATTGTCTATACAGCTATCATAGATGGGCACTGCAAGGAAGAAATTAAATTGTAACAAATATGAAAAGGGAAATGTAATTAATGCAGGAGATAGAATTTCTCAGGTGTTATTGTTTCCTTACATCAAGGGCAAGGGCACTTTAGTAGAAAAAAAAAAAACAGGGTCTTTTGGGAATATTGGAAATCGTGTGTTCAGGTAAACAGTAATTAATGATCAGAGACTCAAATTAATGGTACAGCATGCTGGCCACTTCCACAAAGAAACAAAACCAGAAAACCATCAAAATGATACACATGGGTCAGACACTCCCAGACAACATAGTCTGCCTGCCTCAGGTGAATTAAGGGCTACGCGCTAGCATTCTTTTCCATCAACCCTAAGCTTTCACTTGTGCCAGTAATTTAATGTCTCTTTCTGCTGGAGTGGAATATTTCTTTTATTTTCTGGCCCACATCTCTGTATCTAGGCTGCCTGTAACACAGCTGAAGAACAGCTAAAGACCCCAATGTATAAGAGTTTTTGGACTGTTATGAACCACAAAAGAAATCAAGCGGTGTATTCACAGAAATTTGGACACCATTGTAACATCAAATGCATTGAACAAATATTGATTTATTACCTCTCAAGTGGCTCTCTGAGATGGCATTCTAAAACATTGCCATAAATGTAAAGCAAAACATTTTTTTTTTTACTTTCTAGGTATTTTTTAGTTTTTATATTCATTACAGTTTATTCACTTTGTATCCCAGCTGTAGCTAGGATAGAATATGGAGTCAGAAAGGTCAACCAGACAAGTTCATCCATTTGATGTTTTTTTTGGCTTTTTGAGATAGGGTTTCTCTGAGTAACCCTAGCTATTCTGGACTCACTTTGTATACCAGCTGTAGCCCCTTCCTTCATTCCCTCCCAGTCCACCCTCCCACCCTCATCTCCTCCCATGCCCTTCTCCAGTTCCACTGATAGAGGAGGTCCTCCTCCCCTTCCATCTGACCCTAGCTTAGCAGGTCTCATCAGGGCTGGCTGCATTGTCCTCCTCTGTGGCCTGGCAAGTCTGCTCCCCCCTCAGGAGGAGGTGATCAAAGCTTTAATTTAATACTTAAAATTGTATTTGAATTAAAATATTTAAAATATATTATTTAAAATGACTTTTAGTAAACCTGAAAGACATTTTTTAATCAGTTAAATGAAGATACAAAGCCATCCCTAGTCAGCTTACCTTACTGTCCTTCATCTCAAAGAAGAAATCTGAGTCAGAGTTTCCAAATGCATAAATATTTTGATCCATAAGTATATATATTTATGTCTTTTTCTGAAAAAATAATTCTGTATACTTTTCTGCTAATTCCCTGAGAGTACATATTTTTTCAATTAATATCATGAACTTGACTTTTTATTTAATAATACTTTGGGAAGTTACTTTTCACCGAGTTCATAATGTGCTCAATAATTAATAAAGAAAAATATGTTCTGTGTGATTAAGGACAAGATAGGACAGGTTTTGCATTACAATGTATGTAACATTAAAATGACTTTATATTTAAACACTTACTAAATGATCATGTTTTTATCCTAAAATAGGAATTTTAAAGAAAAGTAAATTATTACATGGTTTATCTTTGTATAGGCACATCCTGCTTTTGTGTGTGTGTGTGTGTGTGTATTTTTACGACCCTTTAAAAAAATAAGGAGCTAAAACAACCACAGAGCATGAAATTTTAGAAAGATGAACAGATAAGACAGAATTCCCTCGAAGGCAAAACACAAAGGAAAGAATAAAGTCTGAGGCTGATGCAGAAAATTACTATAATCAAGAGGTAACACCGGAAGAATATAAAGGCTACAATGCAGTGAGACTATCTAAATATAGTGTACAAATAAAAAATACTGAGAAATTAAAGAAAGAAGTGTAAACTCACATTGAAAAGCAAGTCCATCAGACTAGGAATCTAATTTTTTTAATTCTTTATTAATTACACTTTATTCATTTTGTATCCCACCTGTGGTTCCCTCCCTCCTCTCTTCCCAATCCCTCCCTTCCTCCACCCTCTGCATGCATGCCTCTCCCCAAGTCCACTGATAGGGGAGGTCTTCTTTTCCTTCCTTCTGATCCTAGACAGGTGAAGCAGCCTTACCAGGCCACAGAACAAGACAATGCAGCCAGTCAGCTCTGATGAGAACTGATAGGCTAGGGTCAGAACTGATAGGACTTAGGGAGGGGCATGGGAGGAGATGAGGGAGGGAGGATGGGATTGAGAAGGAATGAGGGAGGAGGCTACACCTGGGATACAAAATGAATAAACCATAATTAATAAAAAAATAAAAATAGAATTTTTTTAAAAAGCAAAAAATAAATAAATTAATTAATTAAAAATAAAAACTTTTTAAAAAGTTTATATCCCTAAAAATATAACTAATACAACTAATGATTAACCAGAAATAAAACTATCTGCCACACTTAAAAGAGTTGATCATAACAAACTAAATCAAATTATGATCACTAAGATGTCTTTAGAGAGACCACTGACCACCAAGCCTCTAACTCTATAAATGTCACTGGCAGAAACACTTTAGAATTAAGAGAAGAATAATGCATCCAAAAAGATATGGGAAAAATTATATAAGACAGTTGTTAAGAAAATGAGGCTTAGAAGAATACCAAAAGATATTTTTTTAATCAGCAGAATGACAGAAATAGAGACAGTTTTTAACAATACTATGTATAGCTATGGATTGAATTCCTTAATCAAAAGACCAGCTAATAGGAACCCTCATTTCACTGCCTCTAAAACCAAGTATGACTCTAGGTAGGGGAGTCAACCTCTCATACCACTCCACTCATCCCTGTCACCCAAAGACAAGTTCTTTGCTCCTCTCTTGGTATTCTGAGAGTTTGCTACATGAATATTCTAACTGAATCAGAAGCTTCAGTTACATCAGAAGCTACAGCTCCATAGAGACTGCTCCTGAAATCACATTCAAACAGCAACATTGACTTGCCTCAGCACTGAATCCTAAGGCCCACTGAGCTTACATACAACCTGAGAAGCTGTGATAACAGCTGATCTACGAAAACCCACTTAAACAAATAAAGAGGAGACATCAATACTAAAACATACTACCAATGAGCTAATTCCAAATGCTTACAATCCATTCCCAAAACACAAACAACAAGAGTAACCAAGACACTATGTCTCTTACAAAACCTGGTATAAAACTGAAATAAGATTGAACAGGAAACACTCAGGATTTTTAATGAAAAGCTCAGAAGAAAGCCTCACAAATAGAAAAAATAATCAGATCTTTAAGACAAGGTAGAATAATCTGACCACTCAGTCCAACAAAATATTAAATCTCATAAACAGAAACAAATCCCTGAGTCATCGATATAGAAAAAGAGAACACAAAAGTCAAAATCACAGAAAAATGTTTTCAACAAAATCACAGAAAATACTTTACTAATTCAAGGTAAATATTCATCAAGATTCATGATTATCCATGTAAAAGCCAGGCCCCACAAAATACCAAGTAAACAGAATCAGAAAAAAACAAACAAACGAAACCAACAAACCAAGGAACTTCCTGATGCTATGTAAAGATAAAACACCAAATGTACAGAACATAAAAAATTAAATAAAGATATTGAAAGCAGCAAGAGAAAAAGACCAAGTCACACAGAGTGACAGTTCTTTCAAATTAACAGCTGATTTTTCAGTGGAGACTTTGCAAATCACAAGAGCTTGAAGTAATGATTTCCAAATTGTAAGATTCACCGAACTATCAATCATAATCAAAGGAGAAAAAAAATTCATGATGAAAATAGATTTAAGAAATTAATGACCTCAGGAAGGAGGCTTTCATATCAGTTCCCTTTCAGGAGCCTCTGGGCCCTGCATCTAAAGTGCCTTCACCAATAAACACTGACATTCCACTTTCAAGGAGCAACCAATGGCAATTACAATAGCTAATACAATTTTGGGAATCTCTTGGAAGATGATGACTAATGATTCAAAAGAAGCTTCATCTTACTTGAGCTTTTTGTTAGATGATCTTTGGCTCTTGAAGGAAGCACTGTCAGCTCAAATGATAAAATTTCATTATATATGTATACTTATACACAGACTTACATGCAGTTTTCTCTTTTTATTTGTTCTTTATAATTATTATTATGTATTACAATTTATTCACTTTTTATCCTGGCTGTAGGCCCCTCTCTTATCTCCTCCCAGTCCCACCCTCCCTCCTTATTCCCGCCATGTCCTTCCTCTAGTCCACTAATAGGGGAGGTCCTCCATGTGGGTTCCATAATAAGGAGAGCAGGGGCTTTCTCTTACATGGACTCAGTGGCTGACTCTTTGATCACCTCCTTCTGGCAAGGTGGCCTAAGTAGGCCACAGAGAAAAAGAATCCAGACATTCCTGATGAGATTTCTCTTTTCTTAAGTCGATAGTTAATAGTGTGATTCTTTGTGAATTTTTCAGATACCCTACTTTGTTTTTTAACCTTCCTTCTTTTTAGCAATAAGTGTAATGAAAGGAAGGGTGAAAACTGCCAACAGTCCTACCCAGCTATGACATCTATGAACTACAGTAAGGACCAGCATGACATGATAACCCCAAGGGAGCATTATTGGCACACATATGTTGGCAGTTATCAAGGGCTCTATAATTGACTTAAGATTCACTCAGCAAGGGGAAAGCATAACTGGTACTAGAAACCTAGTCACCTGCTGAGGGTTAGTGAAGTCAGATCTTGGAGAAGAACCCACGAACATCCCTTTATTAAACTAGTATAATTTGTAACTATAGAGTAAATATTTGTTTCTTTACACAGATAAATTTAGTCCTCGTGCTTCATTAAGGAAACTTTTCCTTGCAAAATATGGAAACCGTGACAGAAAATCAGAACCAATCAAAATGCAGAACGTGTAATTAGCAGCAAAATGTAGCACCACTAGATATGTCTACAAAATAGTCTCACACCTAAGACAAATATTGTGGAAGGGAAGTTAGAAAAAGTGTAAGAGCCAGAGGATGAAACTGTGCATCCAAGTATTGTCAAAATCTTTGCACATAAAGTCTGACCAAATGACTGTCTAAACAGAGCTTAGCAAAAACAACATACATAAGGAAAACTAACATACATAAGGAAAAGCACAAGAAGGCCTCAACCCTTCAAAATGAACTACAGACAGCTAAGTGATGCTGACACTGGAAGAAATTTTCTTCCCCAAGGAAAAAGACATGAAAGAATTATTCCATACCAAATGATCAACCCTAAAAACACATGTACAAGTAGTTATATAGGCTGAGGTTATTTTTCGAAATATATATTTGAGTGTGTGTGTGTATGTGTTTGTACATATTAGTATGTGTATGTAACAACAATTTAAAAAAGAGGCATGACTTTGAAAGAGAGCAAGTATGGGCATATAAGAGGGTTTGGAGTGAGGAAAGGAACTGGGAAATAGTTTAATTATAATTTCAAAAATAAACAATAAACAATAAAAATAAATGGCCACTAAGACAATTCTATAGACGTCACTAGAAAAGACACTTAGAAAAAAAAAAGGTTAAACATCATTGAAGGTACTGGGAATAAATAATTTCAGAACAGTTTATCCAAAGAGGTTGAAGAAAGACCACAAATGCAGGGACACCTCATACTCCTTAAATTAAAAATTTTACCAGTTAGGATCTTAAACTATACATATCAAAAACAGGTTTCCCTAATTTTATGAGAAACATGATATCTAAAACCAGAGATTATGCATTGATACTGGTTGATTCTAGTAACCAGCTCTCACCAATAGACAGGTCATCCAGAGAAAAACTCTGAAATTAAATTACATCATAAATCAAATGGACCTAAAGATATCTAAGGTCATTCCACCCACACACTACAGAATACATGTCTTTCTCAGCAGCTCATCAAACTCTTTTCAAAATAAATAACTGATTAGGACAAAGAGTAAGTCTCAACAAATACAGTCAAATTGAAATAACATCCTGTATGCTATCTTATGACAATGAAATACATCTAGACATCAACAGCAATAGAAACTGTAGAAAGTGCATAAACTAATGAAAACTAAGTAACACACCACTAAACAATAGTTGGATCAAGGAACAAACCAAGAAGGAAATTTAAAAGGGTGGTGGTAGCCCACACCTTTAATGTCAGCATTCAGGAGGCAGAGGCTGGTGGATTTCTCTGAGTTCAAGGCTAGCCTGATCTACAAAGCTAACAGTAAGACAGCCAGTGTTACACAATGAAAAGGGAAGAGGGGAGAAGAGGGATGACATATCTTGTCAACAATAGAGGCAAAGAAGTCTTGAGCAGCCACCTGTGGCCTGCAGAACCAGGGAAGACAGTGATGGAAGCCATAGGACTGATAAGCACAATATACATTGAAGAAATGTTTGCTTGTAGTTGCCCACGAATACCAATAGTAACCATCTGCACAAGGGCCTGGGAATTAAAAGAGACAGAGAACAGGAAGGAGGTGTCCCAAGACAGTGCTCTGATCAAGGTGCCATCTTTATTACAGAGTACGCCACTTATATAGGCAAACCTCAAGGGACTTTCCAAGTGAACATAACCAAGCCAAACAGGAGGTGTCTGCTGAAAACAACAAGAATAGCAAGTCAGCATGACTTGCATGCACATGACCACCAACGGAATGGCTACCTCATTTGCTCAAGACTTACAAGGACATGGGGGAAAGGATTAAGACAGAGTATAAATCCTGTAGTCAAGAAAAAAAGGGTGAACTCACGTTTCTATTTTCTGTCTTTCTCTTCTATTAAGGCCCTTGGGGAATTGGGTGAGTAATCCCAGCAGTACAGTACAGAGCAATCTAAGTCACTCAATCAGTAAAATCAGTTAAAATACTAAGTTAGTATCAATTCAAATGCTAACTGCTTTTAGAAGTACCCAAAAGAACATAACCAGGAAGAGTCTTTTCGCCAGCTTCTGGAATATCCCACATCCAACTCAAATGACACATAATAAAAGTTAATCACCACAGGTAAGCCATAAGAATCATACTCCAGTGTGAAATGTGGTTGCTTCATTGATATATGAAAAGCAATTTCCACAACAAGATAAAGTCCAAAGAACAGGAAGAAATGCTCCTTATGACCAAGAAGACATTAAACTAAACAAGAGACTTTTAAAATGCACTCATGTAGCTGATGGCAGCTTGATCTTCATAGGAAGCACCTGATGAGTGGGAGTGGGGGTGGGGGACTATTTCTAACACTGACTCTTGCCTGCTTTTGGACCACTTCTCCCTGGCGGTGCTACTTTGTCTGGGCTCTGGGGATGAAGATATGTACAGTCCTGATGTGACTTGTGCTGGGGAAGGTTAATACTAGAAGAGGGGAGCTCGCCTTTTCTGGGGGCAAGGGAGAGGGGAAGGAGGAAGGAGAAGAATTGGGAGTTCTTGGAGGAGGGGTGGGATGGTGCACCCTTGGAATGTAAATAAATTAATAAAGTTTTTAAGTAAAATAAATAAATAGGTAGATAAATAATGCACTGAGGTAAAAGGAGGAAACTAAAGAGAAATAGATTTGACAAATTCACTAATACAGGAACATAGATATGATTTCAACTTTTTCAGTAAACACATTTTCAGTAGTTGACAGAATAAATGGGCAAAACATCAGGGAACATGGTAGAAAATTATATGATACTATGAAAAGTGGAACACAATTAATATTTATGGAAATCTCCACCCAGGGGCTGGAGAAATCACACAGGGAGTAAGGACACTTGCTCTATGAGCAGGATGAGCTGAGTTTAAATCTCTTATGTAAATGTCCCCATGTTAAAAGCAATAGCAGTCTGTGGGTGCCTTTTCTTTAACCCTGTCAATGAGGAAAACAAAGACATGGACCTAAGACCTCACTAACCAAGCAGTCTACCTGAAAGTGCAAGCTTCACCTCAGTGAGTGACTGTTTCAGGGGAAGGTAGGGACTAAAAAAGGAAGATCACCTGATCTTCTGCTCTGCCTATACATGCATGCACACACACACACACACACACACACACACACACACACACACACACAAAAGAACCCATCTCTACCTTATAATTACTGAATGCACATACTTTTTAAATATTTATGGAACAATTTCCAAGATCAAAGAAAAGATTTGATGTTTTATTTTACAATATTGAAAGAATAGTAAAGCTTCATGAATGTGGTAAGCTACGTAAATTTAATGAGTTTAAAAATACAAATAAAATACTCTCAAATGGAAAGAGATGATTCGGTTTGTTTTATGGCAATAATGAGTTTAAAGTCATGATTGAAACTTTTCAAGTAATGATTTCCTTTAAACATTAAAATACAGTCCCATGTCCTGGTATCGTTTTTAGGAAATAATGCCAATTATTCAAAGCTAAATGACGTCAGTTCTAAACAACAACTTATGGAACTAGAAAGAAAAAAAAAAAACATTTCCCAGTATGTGGTATAAAGCTATTATCACACTAATAAAAAAATCCATGAAAAATTACAAGAAAGCATCAGACTTTTTGGGGAACTCCCCGACCAAGTTGCCAAAGTAAATTCAGCAGGATATTCAGAAGGGTGATATTTCATTATGATAAAAGAGGAAAAAATACCTGCCAGAGTAGGCTACTCAGATATTTAAAACTAATAAATATGACTCACCATACTACCCCCAAAAGAAGATAAACTATGTAATCATCCCACCATGTACATGCAAATGAAGTCATGAAATTCAACATGTTCTCATGGTAAAATACCTAACAGCATAAAAAAACATGTCCCCTGTCTGAGATGAGCTCTCTAAAAAAAGGCAACATTCAGAACCATGCTTGGTGACAGGTACATCTCCTGAGTTAAGAAAAAGGTAGGTGTCTCTCTCACTCCTACATTAGCACTAAGGTGAAGAGATTATAGTGTACAATGAGTCAAGGGAAGCATTTGAAAAGCATACCATTTTTAAAAAAGAAGACATTATTCTTTACATAGGAAAATCCCAAGAAAACAAACAAACAGACTAATACCCTAGTTTCATTCTCTGTTCCTGTGATGAAAACCCTTGACAACAGCCAACTGTAAGGGAGAAAGTTTTTATCTGGAATGAAACTACAGCGGTAGCCTATCACTGGTGGACGGCAAGACAAATTTAGCTGTACAAGGAGCATGGTTTTTAAACATCCTACATCCTTGTGTGGCTTCTGAGGGGATAAACAGAAGCCCACAGACAGGAAGACAATGCTTTTGTATCACTACTCTTTGTAAGGTGTACAATTCTTTTCTGGCCTTCACTTCACAGTGAGTTAAGCTCCATATCAGACAACTTTTCATGAAAACCCAGCTGAGTCTTGTGGCTTTCAGTGACTCATTTTGATTCAGTGGAGTCTTGCTGCTTCTGCTGAGTAATGCTGTTGCTGTTGATTCCCGGTGCTCTTTGGTGTTGGCTATTTAACTGGACGGCTGGTATCCAGACAAAGAAGTGTAGACTGGCCCCAAGGAACTACATTTTAAAAGGTTCATAACCCCCTTTTTCTAATAACTTTCTTTCTCCTCTACTCCTGGTCAGTGAGTTTGAAGGGAGGTAGAAGCATTTAAGAACCCTAAATAAAGTAGCTTTTGGAAAATCTAAGCCTAGGTGGGAAGCCAAGGACAGAGGTTTAAACAGCTAATCAGCTAATCACATCACTTCTATACTCAAGAGCAGAGAGACATAAATGCAAGCATGCTTTACAACTCACTTGCTTTACTCTTAAACAATGCAGGACACAGCCTATGAAAATGGACTTTCTGTCCAATTTTAGGATGGGTCTTCACACAGTAGACAATCCAAACAACACCTCATATATATGCCCAGAGGCCAAAATGGTCTAGAAAATCTCTTGTGGAGGATTTCTTCCCTAGTGATTCAAGAATTAACCATCACGAATTATAAATGAATTTAACAAATTTCTTGAAATCAATACAAAAAGAAACCTAATTGTGGATTTTTATATGCTGGTAATAAGCAGTGGGAAAGGAAAATAAACACACAAAACATCATTCTGAAATAACTACTTCAAAAATCAAATGCTTCTATATGCATATGATGCAGAATGCTCAACACCTCTGTTTTAATTATCTTTCTGTTACTTTGATAAACACCATGACTAAAACCAATTCAGGGACAGAAGAACATATTTCATTTTACAGGCTACATACAGTTCAGCAGCAAGGGAAGCCAGGTCAGGAGCTCAAGGCAAAAGCCTAGAAACAGGGACTAGAGAAGGGACAAGGATTCCAGAAGATACTGGATTCCTCTCCATGGCTTGTTTAGCTTGCTCTATTATACATCCCAGGACTGTCTGCCTTAGGATGACATTTCCCACAGTTGTCAGTCACTCCTACATCAATTAGCAATTGAGAAAAATGCCACACACAATTGGACCGAGGTGAGTGTGATGACGGCAATTTTTCAGTTGGGGGTCTCTTTTTCCCTAGGTTTGTGTCAAATCGATAGCTGAAGATAACTACAATAACCCCTAAACTGAAAACTGCACTGAGGAAAGATATACAAGATCTAAATCAATTGACCAACGTCCAGAAGATACAGGGTTCATTGTGTTAATACAACAGTCTCTTGTTGATAATTCCAGAACAGGAAAGAAAGAAATTACAAGAGAAAAAATAGTGTTGAAAATGTTGAACAAAGTGAAGGACTCATCGACTTTGTATTAGTCATTTGTGCTGCCAGAACAAAGTGCCAGAATCTGGGCAGCTCAAGCAACAGAAATCTATCTTGTTACTGTTCTAGATAATTAAAACGTAAAGTCAAAATGCCAGCATATGTGATTTCACCAAAGCTCGCTCTTCTTGTCTGGTAGATAGCCTACTGTGTCCTTAGGGTGTCTTTCCTGTCTGTCAACATACTTCTGGTTTACCCTTAGTGTGTTAATGTCTCAATCTCATGATTCATTTGGTTTTAATCCTGCTACTTCCTAATTCAGGTATAAAGATTTCTAGAAGGAAAAAACCTACAAAAATTTTTACCTGATTGATTTAGACGAGAAAAATATCATGATTCTTAAATAGTAAAAACTGAAATTCTGAGTGTATCAAAACTAGTAATTCTGCTTTGAAATGAAACTTTCAGTTAAAGAAAAGTATTTCACAGATTGGAATAACATGTTTGAAAAACATATGATGGAGTATTTTGTATAGAAGTTTACATTTGTAAGAAAACAATAAAAATTTAAATTGGTAAGGAAATGATTAGACCACTTGAAGATCACAACGGAACATCATATAAGCACACACAATATGCACTCAGAAGAATTCACCATTTGTAGCCTGCATATAGAAAGAAAAGTAAATGCTGCTGGAGATCTGCTACAGTGACTAAAACATAGCCAAGGACAGACACCACCCCAAACAAGAACTCCCCTGAACGGACATTGAAAAGCAATGTGGTACACTCATTTTGGAAAAAGTTTGACAGTTTCATTTTTAATGAAACATACACTCAGTATGCAAACCAGCATTTACACTCATAGGAGTTCATACAAGAGAAAAACAAACAAACAAAAACATATGCTCATAGAAACCTTCATGCAAATGTTCATTTCGGCTTCATTCTTAATCACCAAACATTGGGAAAATGCACAATGAAACATGGAGCAACATAAATATTTTTCAAAACTATTATGCCGAGTGAAGTACATCAACATGGAAAAAATGCAGATTTTATGATTGCAGAATACAAAATTCTAGGCTATGTGTATTAGTTGTGATGGACTACGTGTGTGTACACACACACACACACACAGAAGGTGAGTGCGATGGAACATGTGAGATTGTAATAAAGGAAGTGTTCTTTATCTTGATTGTTGTAGCTCCATGCCCACCAAAAGTTTGACACAACTCTTGAGTGTTTACCAAAACTCACAATAATAGGCACTAAAATAGTAGATTTGTGTATTTACTTTTTCCCTAGTAAGGATAAGCTTATGATCATGACAGCTGACCTGATGACTGAAACAGCTACTAAGTCACTAGGAAGGAGATTGAATATATAGTGCTTTGATTACTGGATTAGTGGAGGACTCATATCCTAAGTAGATTGGAAACGATACCACGATGTTCTTTGTGATAGTGTGCAATGTAAAACTTAAATCTTTACTTTGATTTTCCATCTATGTTTTTTGAACCAGAGCATATTATAAGTAACTGCAATCATAAAAAGAGAAAAGATATAAAAGATTGTACCAGAAAGGTATGTGGTAGAGATTATTTTTATAACATATAAGGAATTCAACTATGCCATCTACTAGTATGTCTATAATAAAATACCACAGGCTGGATGGCTTAAACAACAGAATTTTTTTCTTTTTCTTTTTTATTTTTTGGTGAATCAGTGCAATTTTTATTGGGGTTACTAACAGGAGTCTGGGTGCAGGGTCACTGGCAAGAAACAGTGGTAACTAACACAGCTGCACGGTCCAACCTCCCAGCAACACTGCCAGCCTGCAGCCAAAGCTTTTTAAATTATTTTTATTTTTATTAATTACAGTTTATTCGCTTTGTATCCCCCCGTACTTCCCTTCTTCCTCCCCTCCCAATCCCACCCTTCTTCTTCCCCACTTGTGTCCCTCTTCCAGTCCACTGATAAGGGAGGACTTCCTCCCCTTAACTCTGATCCTAGTCTATCAGGTCTCATCAGGAGTGTCTGCATTGTCTTCTGTGGCCTGGGGAGGCTGCATCCCTCTCAGGGGGAGGAGATCAAAGAGCAGGCCAATCAGTTCATGTCAGAGATAGTCCCTGTCCCCATTACTATGGAAGCCACTTGGACACTGAACTGCCATAGGCTACCTCTGTGCAGGGGTGCTAGGCCATCTCCATGAGTGGTTCTTGGCTGGAGTATCAATTTCAGAAGAGACCCCTGTGCCCAGACTTTTTGGATCTGTTGCTCTCCTTGTGGACCTCCTATCCTCTCCAGGTCTTAATATCTCCCACTTCTTTCATAAGATTCCTTGCACTCTGCCCAAAGTTTGCTATGAGTCTCAGCATCTGCCTGGATACCTTGCAGGGTAGAGCCTTCCACCCTGAGATTTCACCTTACACCCATCAGAATGGCTAAGATGAATAACTCAAGAGACAACATATGCTGGAGAGGATGTTGAGAAAGGGGGACCTTCCTACACTGCTGGTGGGAATGTAAACTTATACAACCACTTTGAAAATCAATCTGGCACTATCTCAGACAATTAGGAATAGCACTTCCTCGAGATCCAGCTATACCACTCCTAGGCATATTTCCAAAAGATGCTCAAGTATACAACAAGAACATATGCTCAACCATGTTTGTAACAGCTTTATTTGTAATAGCCAGAACCTGGAAAGAGTCCAGATGCCCCTCAGTGAAGGAATGGATACAGAAATTGTGGTACATCTGCACAATGGAATATTACACAGCAATAAAATACAAGGAAACCATGAGATTTGCAGGTAAATGGTGGGAACTGGAAAAGATCATCCTGAGTGAGGTATCCAAGAAGCAGAAAGACACACAGGGTATATACTCATAAGTGGATATTAAACATATAATATAGGATAAACATACTAAAATCTGTACACCTAAGGAAGCTATTGAGGAAGGAAGACTCTGGCTAAAATGCTCAATCCCCATTCAGAAAGGCAAAGAGGATGGACATTGGAGGAGGGAGAAAGCAGGGAACAGGACAGGAGCCTTACCACAGAAGGCCTCAGAAATCTATTTCTTACTGTTTGAGAGAATGAAGGCAGGTTTGACTTCTTCAGAGTCCTCTGTACTTGTTGCACAGAAAACAAAGTACCTGGTTATTGTGTCTACAGTTGTTCTGTCTTTTGCACATGCATGCCATTGTGCTAATTTCCCTTCTTTCAAAGACCTAAATCAAATTCAGTTATATCTCAACTATTTGTCCATTTTTACTCCAGTTACCTCTTTAAAGAACCCACCGTCAAATACGGTCACATGTTTAGACACTGTAGGTTGGAGTCTTAGCAAATAAGCTTGAGATTGAGAAACAAGGTAATTCAAACACAGAATTGTGATTATATTCATAGAAACCTGTTATCGACCCCACCAAAAAAATGTTGGCTTCATATGCAAATATATGCTACTGTTCAGTAGCACAAGGAACCAAATATATGGTTCCTTATGTGGACATGATAGGTTTTCAAATTGTGTGAACTATGTAACTAGTTCTATTTTACTTTTGCGGTGGGCACCAAGAACTCTGGGCCCAATTTACACCTTTGTATTTCAATTAATCCTACAATGAGTACATGAAATTAAACTTTTTCTTAGATTTTGATCATTTTACCTGTTTTTTTTTCCAGAATCTTTTTTTTTTCTTGAGTCTTAACTTTTACCCTTTTGAGTAAGTGCCGTGTTAAAAACAGCATCCTTAATGGCCAAAACAAAAGAATAAGCAACTGAAACATTTATAACCAGATAAGAGAAAACCTAATTAAGTGACCACAGGTGGTTTCATCAAATTGTCCTGAGATGTGGCAAGGCCCTGTGCTATCAGCGACAGCTTTATTAATGAATTTACATTTCATTGGTCAAGAGGTCTCTCTACCTCAGTGGATATCCATTATAGTTTAGTCACAAAATCTTCTGAAAATGAAATATATATATATATATATATATATATATATATATATATATATTTAAATGCACTTCCTTTTCAAAATCTAGAATTCTGTTCAGTGTGCTCAGAGGACAGACTCTGAGGTTGTGTGTTGTAGAAAATTAAAATCAGAGACGCCTGCTAGATTTTATAATTGCCGAATTTACTTTGGGCAGATATGCTGCCTATACTGTCTCAATAACCTCAACATTCATCTCCCATCCCCCATCCAGTGCCATCTGCCTTAATCATCTTCATCTGATCTACCTTTCATCCATAATCCCAATATACTTGCTTATAGTTTTCATCTTGGTGTTTTCTCCATCCATGCCATCCTCAGAGACCTTCCTCCTTGCCCATGTAGTTCCTTCTCCACCAAACCCATCATGGTGTCCTCCTTATTCCTCCCTTCCTGCCCTTAACCTTCTGTCTCCCATGATTCTCCTGTCCACTCCAAGCCCAGGAACTTTAGCCACGCCTACCACATTCTGTTCTGCCCAGGTATAGGTCATCTAATTAGCCAATCAGGTAGGTTTACACAACAAGGATAGGTGTAACCAACTCTTGAAGATCGTTAACATGCATAAGACAAATCTCCAATAGTTGTGTTTCTGGATTCAGATGCAGCTGCAACTCACATGTTATAATTCTCTGAAAAAGTTACATGAAAACTTCATATATGTTTTTATTTATTTTTAATGCTAGAAGATTACAGATACACAAAGCTTAAGGGGATATGGTCAAATAAATAAAAGTCTTAGAACAGGGGCCCTAAGGATGGACCTCATTTCAGAGAGTACTTGCAGTGAAAGCCTAAGGACCTGGTCTCAATCCCTAATACCCAAGAAAAAAATGTGAGCCTTTTGCCCCAGCTGGGAATGTAGACTCAGTGGGATCTTGGGGACTGGTGGACACATTATTTAGACAGATTGGCAAGCTCTAGAATCATTGATCAACCTTGTCTCAAGAAGTAAGGCACAGAGCCATAGAGGCAGATGCCCGATTTGAATTTTGACCTCCAAAAAATTCTGCTCACATTCTAGCACCTACATTCAGACAGCACACACACATACACACATACACAATACACACCAGGATACACACCCCCATACACAGGACACAAGTACACAACCATACACATACCCAACACACCTACACACTCACACACATACAAGACACACATATACAGAAATATATCACACACACACACACCATGACACAAACATATGAGGAACACACATATGTACAAACACATCTCATACACACACATTAAAACACACATACACCATGACACAAACACATGAGGAACACACATATGTACAAACACATCTCATACACACACATTAAAACACACATACACTCACCTGTTCTTAAGAGTTCCCAACAACTAGGAACTCTTGAAATTGTTGTCACACACACATATCATACCACACACACACACATACACACACATGACAATACACACTCACAAACACACACACACACACACACACACACACACACCTGTTCTTAGAAGAGTTCCCAACAACTAGGAACTCTTGAAATTGTTGTCACACACACATATCATACCGCACACACACACATACACACACATGACAATACACACTCACAAACACACACACACACACACACACACACACACACACACCTGTTCTTAGAAGAGTTCCCAACAACTAGGAACTCTTGAAACCATTGTCCTTTCGTTGTGAAATAGTATTACTCCAGAAAAACACACGCAACATTTAGTTTAGAGTCTTCATGTCCCAAACTGCCTGACTTTTTGCCATTTTCAGGGCCAGAAACTCAGCTACCAGCCCCTGTTCGACACAGTGAAAGAATAACCAAACAGGCTGAGTTTAACTTATTAACACACAGTGTTTCTGTATTTAATTTAGTTTTTTGTTGTGTATCCACAAAGTATGTAATAGCAGAGTATTAAAAAATATAATTATACTATTTCACTATTCATTCTTTTTTTTAAGGGGTCAGCATGGACGAGTATTCCAAAAGGCATGTCACGGTAAAATGCTTCTAGATCATGCCTCCTCTGAGAAACTACAGTGAGTAATGGGGCTTCTCTTCATTATTTCTCTCACAAGCTTTTACTGAGCACTTCCTCTGCGTACAGCAGTCAGCACATACTGGAGAGAAAGACAAAGATGAAGCAGCTCCTTTTCCCAAGCAAAGACTCAGTGAGGATTGTGGCCAGATCAATGAAACCACAGAAATCAGTATTGACTGTGAAGACAAGTGAAAGGATGGATGTTCTTTTTGCTCCTGCCTTACCAATATGCTCAGTCTCAGACCTCAAAGTCAAATGTCATCTTGGAGCAGCATTGGCTCCTCTTCCTTTTTATTACATTATTCACCCAGAGAGAGTGACTATAAAGGGTGTCATTTATGTATGTTTTCTTTCATGTCAGTATCCAAACTAAACAGCAATGTAAGAATTATTAAACTGAATTCAGCCTAGTAGCAGTAAATATTTTTAACCATTTTTTGTTATTTTCATTAAATATTTACTTATTAAACACAGAGACATAGCTTTAAAAATGAGGGAATAACTATAATATGAACTGAACTCACTTGATATGAACAATGAAGAGAAAAATTCCTTCATGCGGAAGCTGGATTTTGTTATTTAAAAGCAAAAAGCAAAAAGGCCTTGCATTCCTCTATTGTGTTTTGAAAGGACTGGAGTCCTGAAATAATTTTACATTAGCTTTGGTCCTACAGTGATGTCCTTCCCTTTGATTCGGCTTGCCAACAGCTCTTTAAGCTTTCTGTGTAAATTAAAGAGATGAGCTCTCTCTAGGACAAGGCATCTTAAAGACCTTGACATTCTATCATTATTGCCTTAAATGTCCCCACTAAATTTAACATTGATGTTTCTGATCTATGTTTTGTTTTGTTTTTTTTTTTTTCCCTAAAAAATAAGTATACAGCTTACCTGTTTTCTGACTTTAATTTTCTGGTCAAACAAAGAAGTCTTTGAATTTAGTTGTATAAAACATTTTTGTGTGGATTTCAGCCTCTCTGTGAAACTTTCTATGTGTGCAAAAAATTTATAGTTTTTGCCTCAATTTGACTCACATAAACACATGCATTTAGAGAAAACTGAAAATTTGAAAAATGTATTTGTAATTTAATTTGCAATGATTCTAAGTAACTGCTCTAAGGATTCATGTCATAATTTCAGTAAGCACAACCATATAATTCCAACTATTTCCTTGAGGAGAAAATGAAAAGGCATGAATCTGTTGTGGGGCAAAAAAGAAAAAAAAAACTTTAGGCTCACATTTGTACTGCTATGATTCTAGCAGACACTCAGCTCAAATAACTGGTAGTCATGGTTTTGGCATGGCCTTATTAATAAATTTTCTGTTGTGTATGTAAGTAAATATGCTGAAAACTGAAACTGCATCTTCAGAGAAAAGAATATCTGTGCAGAGATAGCTATTAACAAAATGAAAGTCAGATTAGAAGTTAGGAGAATGTTTCATAGTTAATCACATAAATGTACTCAAAGACAGAAATTATATGGATCATCTCAATATGTACATAAAAAAATTTAGATAAAATCCAACATGTCTTTGTGGTATAAAGTCTTAGTGAACATAGAACTAGTGGTAATATAGCTCAACATAATGAAATTCATATATGAGAAACTCAAAGTCAACATTGTCTTGATTGGAGAAAAACAAAATCCTTGAAGCAATTCCAGTGAAATAAGCAATGAGATGGGGCTGTCCACTCTCTTTACTACTTCCAATAATGTGCTAGAATCATTAACTGGAAAACAAAGCAAGAGAGAAAATTAAAGGAATACGATTAAGAAATGATTAAATCAACATGTCCTTTTTTCTTTTTTTTTCTTTTTTACGATAACATGTGTAAGAAATTCCAGATAACTTTTCAAAATATTCAGGAACATGCAAGGTACAGAATCAACTTGAGCAAATCAATAGCTTTTCTATATACTAATAAGAAACATACAAAGAAGGCGGTCACAGACACACTTACATTAATAATAGCCTTAAAGAATGTAACAATAAGTCTATTCCAAAAGGTGGAGGAAGTTTGAAATGAATTATTACACTGAGGAAAAAGAAATAATATAATCAAAATATATTGCATAAAATTCTTTATAAAAAAGAAAACTTAAAATATCTATGAAATCTATAGAGAAAGACACTAGCAAATGCAAAGACATCCCATGATTATGGGTTGATTCTATTAATATTGTGAAAATGATAATCTTACTAAAATACAGATTCAATGAAATTCTAATTGTGAAAGGAATTAAGAAATTGTATAAAACTCAACATTTTACACTAAGTGGAGATGTAAAATGAACACAACAAGTACATTTATGATTACAAAGCATAGAGACTTACAAAATCAGAGCCTGGAAGCAACCAAAGTAAATAACAACAGATTGGTACATACACGTACAGTGCTAACTACATGCAGAGAAGCCAGTTAGAGAAATAAAGTATAATATGTGAGCCACACGGATGAGCCTTGAAAACTATGGCAAATAAGATAATGTCCATGAAAAAGGAAAAATGCTGTGTTTTTATTTATAAGAGGTATCTAGACATGGCAAAAATGCAAAGACAGAGAGCAGCTCTGAAGTTCCCAAGTACTGAGGGAAGGAGATGGTGAGTAACTGATAAATGAGTACATACATACATACTCTCTTGGGATTAACAAAAATTTAGATAGTTGATGTCTATAAAACGTTGAGAGTATAATTAATTTCAACATATATCATAATTATAATAACAGAAATGGCTTATACCATATGTATTTTATTGTAATATAAATTGATATAGCACAGGCAATGATAGGAACAGGCTTTCATAAGCATAAGGAGAAAATGCATGTTAACCCAGAAGGTTGTCTTTAAAGGATGGAAGTCCACAGAATATCACTGTAAGTTCCTTGTACTATGAACTCTTTCTCTCATGGCATCCAAACAGTGGAGCAGAAAGGTGCAAACCAACTGACGTTGGGTACACACTGAGGGTCTCACTGAGCAAGCTTGGACATAGTTGCTCTGTACAGGTCAGCTCATCCTTCGCTTTCAAGAGGGCAAAGCAACCTGGAAACTAATGGAAAATGTCAAATCTCGTTGTTCATCAAAATTAATTCATTAAAATGTCAGCAGAGAGAAAAAGAATTGGAATCTCAGATTTATGAAAGAGAAATGCCCCAGCTAAACAGAGACTCAATTTAAAACTAGCTTTTACAGATAACAGAAGTGAAGACAGGGAGGAAAAAAAATGAAAAGGATGTATGAAAAAAAACATGAAATGAAAATTATTTAGCCAAGGCCAACTAGATTATAAAACATTTGGTTTTATAAGTATTATGGATTGAAGGAGTACTCTCTTTATGCCTCTCCTTTGTCTTGTATAGCATCATGTCATATTGAGAGAGTTTATCAGAAATTTTTATTAGCCATTTGATTTTGATATTTTCCGAATTATGTTCTAAAAAGATGAAAGTACCCACAATGCAGGCACTATAACAAAGGGCAAAAGCAGACAGTTTCTGTCCTGCATGCTCAACTCATACTTGACACTGAAAGGAAAAAAAAAAAAAAAAAAAAAAAAAAAAAAAAAAAACTCTACACAATCTCCTGGAAGTTTCTTTATCCCTGTAAGGTACAGATGCACTTTTTAATGAGCAAAACCACTCTGAAACTCTGTACTTAAGGAGAAAAACACTATGATAATCATAAATGCACCTGGATCCCGTGTCAGAACATAGCTTCTGTCCTTTTCCCCAAAGCACACTTAACAAAAGACTCAAAAATCCTTAATGGGATGCACCAGAGCATCAATAAAGCATGACAAGATATCGGACTAGATAAACAAACTCAATTAGAAGAAAGAAGAAGAAAGTTAGGTGCAGCTGATAAAAATAAGAGACAGGAGTGAATTCAGCGACATGTAAACCACATTCCTCCCTAGGATTTGTCTCCAACGACCAGATTCAAACATTGAATTTTAACCAAAATAGATTAGTCAAACTTTATAAACCAATACTTTACACGATATATTAGGAAATGAGAAATTTTATCCTAAATAATGTTTGAAGTGTTGTGTCTCATTTTATATGTATAAATATAAATATTAACTGGTTATTTACTGGTGCTAAAGCTTCAGTAAATAACATTTGCATTAATTCCTCCAGAATTTCATATGTGAATACATTGTATTATACCAAATTCATTGCATTTTATCAAATTGTCCCTACTCCTAACCCTAAGTCCTTCTAATCTACTCTCTCAACCCCTCAAATTCATAGCCTCTTTTATTAATTAAATTTTTATTTTTTACATTAATTACAGTTTATTCACTTTGTATCCCACCTGTAGCCCCCTCTCTCAGCCCCTCCCAATCCTACCTTCCCTCCCTCATCTCCTCTCACGCCCCTCTACAAGTCCACAGATAGGAGAAGTCTTCCTCCCCTTCATCTGACCCTACCCTCTTTTTAAATAAACTCTTGGGTCCAATTTGTGCTACACATGAGTTAGGATTGTCCCCTGAATCCCCTTAACCTGCCAGAAATCACAACCCCAAAGAAAATGCACTCTCCCTTCCCTATCAACCATCAACTAATAATAGCTCCTTCTCTAGGGTGGAGGCTTCTAGGTTCCTCTTCCCTCCAAGTTAACATGTTGCCGGGCTTGTTCTTGTGAAGGTCTTATGCAGGCAACTGTAGCTGCTCTCAGTTTATGAGCACAGCGACATGGCAAGAAGATACTGTCTCACCTCTGACCTCCATGACCACTGGTTTTTACAATATTTCCACTGTACCTTGAAGAGAAATGTATGCTAGAGATGTTTCATTTATGGTTGAGCATCACAGAGATACTAATTCTCTGATTTTCTTTTTAAAATTGTGTTTACATATTTATTTATTCATTTATTTATTTGATTGTTTGTTCATTACAACTTATTCACTTTGTACTGCCACTCATCTCATCTCCTCCCAGTCCTGACCCTCCCTCTTTTCCCCAATGCCCTTTCCCCAGTCCCTTGATAGGGGAGGATCTCCTCCCCTTCTATCTGACCTTAGCCTATAGGTCTCATCAAAGCTGCAGGAAATCCCAACTGCATGAACAGTTGGGGTTTCCTGAAGTACTGCCATCAATACCTAAAGAAGCTTCTCTGATCACATCTGAGAAATGCACTAATCTACCTGTATAGAAGAACTTAGAATGTAGCTTGGCACTATGACCATCTAACTAACATGTAATAATTAATCATAGGCTCACACTTAGGCCTATGGACTCTCTAACCATGGGTTCTTCATGAGATTACAACACAGCACCAAGCTAATGGAATAGGCCTTAAATCCAACTCTGACATAATCTGATAGGCCTGTTCTTTGATAACTTCCCCCTGAGGGGAGAGCAGCCCTGCAAGGCCACAGAAGATGACAATGCAGCCATTCCTGATAGGATCTTATAGACTAAGATCAAAAGGAAGGAGAGGAGGCCCTCCCCTATCAGTGGACTTAGGAGGGGCAAGCGAAAAGAAGGGGGAGGGAGGGTAGGGCTAGGAGGGGAGGAAGGAGGGGCTTATGGGGGGATACAAAGTGAATAAAATGTAATTAATAAAAAATAAAAAAAGATTTAAAAAATCCAACCAGAAAGCTGTCTGCTACTTCCATGTGCTTGTGTTAGCAAGGTGGAGACACTGAAATTACTTGAAAAAGCCTATGTAAAGCAAAAGTATTTTATAAGCTGTGTGTGCATGTGTCCATGTATGCATGTGTGTATGTGTATGTGTGTTTATTTGTACTTACTCTCCACAGAGATTATTACTCCAGAAGCCATAGTTAACAAATAAAATACCCAGTACCTGGTATGGGACATGTTCCCTTGAGTTGATGGTCAGGAGTACCTCAGCATTACAGACTGTGATCATTGCATTTAGCTGGCCTGTGCTACCTCCAAACTTGATGGAAAGACCATATGGCTGAAGACACCACAAATTTGGCCAAAGGAAAAGAAGAAATCAGGTCTGTCCTAACCATGAAATGTCTTCCTTGCTGGCTATCTCTCACAGTAAAAGAGGTGCTGCATACACTGGCCAGAAAGAAAGGTCATTGATAGGCTTACACATAGCTGGGAGCACTGGGAGCTCCTTGCATCAAAGGTAATAGATAAAAATGAGTTTCATATTTTAAATGATAATATATATATACATATAACTTCAAAAACTTTGGTGCATTTTACAAAAGTTCATGAGTGCTGTTTATTAAAGTTTTCTATTTAAAAATATACCTTTCTCTCTAAAATAAAAGAAATGATCAGCAGTTTTTTTCCTAAAGAGAATGGAATGAGAAAAATAATTTCAAACCCATTATTAGCCTGTATTTTTTTGTATTATTAATTGTATGTCCCCTCTTTCTCCCAGTGATTCATTAAGGTAGCTTGTTCATAGATCAGCACTTATCAGAGTAAGCTGATTTTGAAAAAAAAAAATCACACTATGAAATAGATGTCTTTACTTATTCCATCAATATGCATCTTATCTTAAGTTTGCACCAAACATCAAAAGTAATGCTTAATTTCAGGGTATTCATTATTATAAATGTAAAATTTCCCACAAGAAGTCCAATAAATATTTAAAGATTACTTATCAACAAAATTAATATTTTTTCATGCAAAATATGTAATTAGCAATGTTTATAAACAAAGCACAATATTCAGAATATCAAATATTATTTATTTCTTTGGTTATTATTATTATTATTTTTTCAATGCAGTTTATTCAGGAACCTTGAACAATCCTCGGACCCTGGGGAAAGCCAGCCCACAGCTTAAATAGCCTCTGGGTAGCCAACCCAGGCGTGCCACGTGGGCAATGCAGATAGGTCCACATACATGGAAGCAAGCCAGATCCTCAGCCTTAGCCAAATGTGGTTATTATTAATAATGAACTTGTATCATTTTCTTAAAATCTATACATTGCTATTTCCTATTATCTTCTGTTGAACATTAAGAACATAGGTGGATCCAAACCCCAGATACTGCTCCACCTGCCTTACATAGTCATATTGCTGTCATCAACACACTAAAACTCATGCCTGCCTTCCGCATCTTTTGTTTGTCTCTTTCCCCTGACAACTAAAACATAGGTTTCAGGATACAAAGCTCGATCAAACAGATCAAACATGGTACTGTTGTGCAATGAATTCTCCTGGACCATACCCCACCAGTGTTTGCAATATCCTTAGTCATTCATCCAATGCCTCTATGGCATCTGGGATAGAGGAAAGAAATCTTTCTCATCTAGTAAGTTTCTTAATAGTAATGTTTTTTTATTAAGTAAACTTGTTCATTGACTATTTCATACATGTACATAATGCATTGTAATTACACACCACCACTCTTTATTTTAGTTTTATTATTTATTTGTTTGTTAATTCAATTTACATCTCAATCTTAGCTCTCTCCCTCCTCTCCTCTGGGTCCCACCTTCCTTCCCACTTCCTCCTACCTCCCCTCCCCCATTTATCAGATAAATGGAGACCCCATCCCCTACCAACCCACCCAGCACATCAAGTAGCATCAGGACTGACCGAATCTTCTTCCTTTGTGGCCTGGCTAGGAAACAACACCAGGGGGAAATGATCAAAAAGCAAGCAACAGATTCCATGTCAGAGATAGTACCCCACCTCCCTGCATGCCTTACTAAGGAACCCACATGAAGACCTTCCTGCTCATTAGCTACATCTGTGTAGGGGAATTAAATCCAGTCCCAGGGAGCCCTTATGAGCCATGGTTAGTTAGCTCTGTTGGTCTTCTTGTGGAGCTCCTACCCTTCCTTTCAATCCTTTTCCCACTCTTCCACACATCTCCCTGAGCTCTTCTCCATGTTTAGCTGTGAGTCTTTGCATCTGTTTTGATTCTCTGCTATGTGGAGCCTCTCAGAGGACAGGTCTGCAAACATAGCAGAGAATGTTAATAGTGTCAGGGGTTGGTGCTCTCCCAAGGGGTGTCTTAGGTTGGGCCAGGCATTAGTTGGACATTCCCTCAAGCTCTGCTCTATTTTAATCCCTGTACATCTTGTAGGCAGGGTAAATTTTGGGTCAAATTTTGACCACCACCCTTTGTTATCTCCCTTCAAAACACATCAGTCCTACCTCCTACACACACACACACACACACACACACACACACACACACTATTTATAATTAAAATACTGTGCTTTAGGTATGAATAAAAAGTTTCATAAATCTACATGTTTTTCTTTAAAATCTTTGATTCAGTCTAAATAATAATGGATGGTTAAAAAAGTTATTTTTTGACTTTACAGACTCAACATTTTATAGCTGTAATAAATAAGACTCAAAGATTTCTAAATATTTTTCTCAGGGTCACACCTTGCTAGTTAATGCTCAAGGTAGTAGATTTTTCTGAGCTCTGAGACTTGATACTGCATGATCAATCCTATCCTGGTTAAAAAAATCCAGCCAGTATGATCAAATATTTCTGCTTGCTAACAAAAAGACTTAAATTTTTAATGTGGATAAATTTTAAAGAATATTTTCAGTATATCTGTATATAACTAATATATTTTTTTCATGGATTTCTTTTCTTATGCTGTATGTTAGATAATAGCATAAAACTGGAATTGTTACATAAAGAAGAAAAATAAAAGAAACTCATAAGAAAGGTGCACACATAAATAAATGCTAAGAAGTCTTGAATCCAAAGATACTAAACTAATGAATGTTTCCCAACCAAGCCACCCTTACTTTATTTGCTATAAAATACAATTATTTACATTAGATATCTTCAGTGGCTTCCAATTATAGAGCCCAATGAAATTGATTTAATAACAAATCCTCAGGAAGCAATAGAATCAAGTGGATTTCCCCCTAAAATACAAGATTATAATTCTGAACGTGTAAAACTGAGTGAAGTAGGCTGACATTCATCTGAAGGAAGCCTTGCCCCAAACAGGCAGCTCATGCTGTGACAGTGACAGTGACGAGCAGAGCACTGTGCAATGTCAATTTTGCAGGAGAGGCCAGGGCAGAGTGAAAAGGACCCCTCTTAACATGAGCTTCATGACACTTTAGAATCACTCAGAAACCTGCCTGGAAAGCGACTGAAAAATAAGCTAAACACGACACTTGTGTTTAGATTACTTGATACATAGGACCTCAGAGGCTGTCTTCTTACTCAGATAAAGAGGCATTTTCATATATTTTAGCCCCAAATGTCAACAAGGCTTTTACAGATATGGGGCATGGTAATGGGTTGATGAGAAACATTTGTCATCACGTTGAGAAATAAGACTTTAGGCACCTCTGTTCTGCTATGAAAGGGTGCAGTTGTTGGGAACAATCTAGTCACACTTTGAACCAAACAATTAAGAAAATGGTACAATCATCTCAGTAAATGACAAGAAATAAATGAGACATCTTTTTACTCTTGCTGGCTGTCTTAGTTACTTTTCTATTCCTGTCGTAAAACACCATGGGAAAAGCAACTTATAGAAGAATGTGTTTGATTTGGATTATGAGTTCAGAGGGTTAGAGTCTGCAATGGCAGAGCAGAGGGATGGCTTGAGTGCTCACATCTTGATGCACAACCACAAGGCAGATATCAAACACTGGGAATCACAGGAGTCTATTGAAACCTCAAAGCCCGTCCCAATGACACCCCCCTTCAACTTGACCACCACACTTCCTAATCTTCCCCAAAAGGTTCTACCAACTGGGGGACAAGTATCCAAATATAGGAGCCTATGGGGGCATACTCAGTCAAACCACAGGTCTCATCATCCACTGTGATTATTCCAATATTCCAACATTCCAACTTAATTTGGTTAACCAATACTAAAGACATTTCATTGACCAACTAATTCTCATATGGTAATTGCCATCATGTTTCTTACATGCCAAGTTGGATTTAAATCAGTCTGCCAGGCAAAAATGTATGCCTCTGTTCTAGTGTTATTTCTACTGTTGTAATGAAACGTTCTGACCAAAGGCAACTTGGAGAAGAAAGGGTTTTTTTGGCTTACACATCTTGACCACAGTTCATCATCGAGGTTTCTGGTCAACTGGGACCGGAGAATCAGCTATGGTTACCAAGAGACCAGCATCTCAGAAATGAAACCTTTGCTTTACCTGGACAATTGTGTTGGTTATATGGAGCTGAAAAGTCAGCTATGATTAATGAGAGACCAGAATCACTGATGTGAAATATCTTGAATAATATTTCCTCAGAGTCTGAACACAGAAGCTGTTGTCCAGAGGAGCAAAGGGTACATCTTATGTAGGAAGATGAAATTGGTAGTATGTAAGAGTGTCTCATGTAGTACTGGCTTTAACTATATGAAAGCTGCAGGATCAAAATGGTCTTGGAAAGAACCAAGGGCTTGTCACTATGGGGCAGGGTCAGAGTCTCTAAAGAGAGGCCAGAAGAGGCCGTTGTTGTTGGTTTAACCTTAGCTGTAGTGGAGACCCTAGCATATTGGAGGCTCCATGGAGGCTCCAGAATCATAGGGTGTGTGCCAAGGATGGTGGCAGATATGGACTGGAACTCTGCAGCTGACCTAGACCTACCAGACAAATTATGTGAGCTGTGATGGCAGAGCCAGAGAAACGGTACTGGCCAAACCCTTTGGAACCCAAAACTGTAAATACAAGACATTGGACAATGAATTGAAAACCTTAACTGAGAGGATTCTTCTATCAAACAGACCCATAAATAAGTCTGTAGAGTTGGGAGGCTCTCAAACTTCTGTCTGAAATTTAAGAAGCCAGACCTTCATAGCCTGCTCCATTTATCTCAACACTCACACTTCCAAGTGTCCCACAGAACACTCTACTAAGCTTTGGGGACTCTTTTCCACAATCTTCTAAAACCCAACATGTTCAGTTCTGTCATAACAATTCCCAACAAAGCTGGTACCGATTTCTGTCTTGGTTTGATTTTTATTGCTGTGATAAAGAAGATGAACGGAACATCATGAGAAGAAAGGGTTTTCACGGCTTACATATCACAACCATAGTCTGTCACTAAAGGAAGCCAAGGAGGGACTCAAGTAAGGCAGGAGGCAGGAACTGAAGCAGAAATCATGGAGGAATGCTGGTTACTGACTTGCCCTCCATGGCTTGCTCAGCCTGCTTTCCTGTGTAGGACAAGGACAACCTGCCCAGGAATAGCATGCCCTACCGTCCACTAGGCCCTCCCAAGTCAATCATTAAACAAGAAAATGCTCCACAGACCAGACTACAGGCCAGTCTGATGAATAATCTTCTCACTCAAGATACCTTCTAAACAAAAACTAACCATCACAAATCTCTTACAGAAGATGGTAACCTCAGCTCTGAGAGCTAACCACTCCTCGTTAGTTAACTTGGGAGAACCAGTCCTATTGCCAGGTTGTTTTCAACTCCATGAAGTGATCCAGAATTAGGGAAAAAAAAGTTTACTTAAAAAACACACACACACACACAATATTTCATGTAACTTTTATCCCATGACTAAAAAGTTTCAGCAGTTATCTTAAAAAACTTTGAACCTAAGGAAAAAAAAATTGCTTGCAATTTGAATTACTCAGAAAAAAGAGAGAGAGAGAGAGAGAGAGGATTCTCCACAATTAATTGTGGAAATTGCCTCTGTGTGTCTATATGTGGAGGTGTTTCTCTTGTCCTGATACTGCTGCCTTTATCATCCACACTGTCACTGTGTCAAGCTTAGTGATTTCCCATTCACCTTATTATCATCAAATATTTATTTTTCCGTGAATTACAATTCTTAAATGTGGTAAAAACTGACTACATTTGGCTGATTGGTCATTTTACAATCACATGGATTTTTTCCCCCTTTTCAATAGATCTTTATTAGGAGCAAATGCAAATACTGTGTTGTCTCTAGCTCAGATGTGTGAGCAACAAATTTCTATGTGTGGAAATTTTGTAACGTTACAGGTAGACCAACCCCCCACGAACAATGAATCCAGACATCTCACAGGATACGGTCCCCATGGCCTGAGGCTTAAAGAAACTCTTGGAGATGATGAAATGCTGTGTTCCCAGCAGCTCCATTAGCTTGCAGTCTCACTGTGATTCACTTTCTTCCCTACGGGGACTGAGGAGTAACTAGAAGTGAAGGATAGCATCCTTTCAGCAAGTCTTTAAGGTCTTCTGTGGCAGGAGTCATCACCCACAAATCTCAAGATATGCCTCGCCACATGTTAGAGAATTAGCAGGCGAAAGGACATGTGCTTTACTTTTGGCTGACATCATAGTATTGCTCATTTCCTTAAATCTTCTGATTTTCAAATAAAAATAGTTTTCACCCTTGGTAAAAGATAAGATCAAAGATTAATTCAGAACACAGTCTTTCTGTCATAGGATTTTGCACCTTATTTAAATACTTAGTGGTTTTTTTTTTTTTTTTTTTTTTTTTTTTTTTTTAGTTGAGGATGAAATGTTTCAGAATGCCTGGATTAGCAAACTGTTATCTCAGTGACCTCTGGGTCTTTGGTACTGTTGTCTGCTGTGTGTCATCCACAGAATAAAGATATCTGTTGGAGGAGACTTTAAAATACAATGTTTGACCATGAAGGCAAGGAAGATTATATATGAATTTCTACAAATTACTTCAAGAATAAATAAAACATGTACATGACCGTGTAGATGAAAGTTATAATGTCCAGTGTGAAGGAGCAGAAGACACGCCCATACTACTTCCTTCCTTCTTGCTGCCTGCTATGAGGTAATAACTCCTTGAGTTTTTCTACAGCTGTTATTTGTCTGTTAGGGAATTTTACAAATTACAACTTACAGTGCTTTTGGACTTATTTTCCTGTGGCTTCCACTCCTGCAAGGTGCAATTGTGATTGTGTCCTGAGGATCTTTGGAATAGTACCTCAATTTATATCCGTGATAGCTCTTCTCTGCTGAGACAAGATAAATAAAAGCTGGGAGGGGAGAAGGGTTTTCTATCATTTTCTAATAGCAGAAATAATTTGGAAAAATGATTCATGAAGGAGTTTTAATTACCCATGTAATCCTGACAAACTGTCTTTTAAAACTAGGAAAAATGAGAATGCCCCATTTCTCTAGGCAAGTTTGGACTCTGGTTTTATTACAAAAATATAGAAATTGAGAACTAACGTAGTCAGACAAGTAAAAAAGCTCAACTTCAATCTATATTAAATTCTTTAACAAAGTGAGTCTAGACACTTTCTATACTGTTTCTTCCTACACTTAACCCAAAGTTAGAATCCTCCAACGGCTCAAAAAGCTCCAATGGCATGATGTTCCTTAAAAAGTTAAATATAGAACTATAGTGAAATCCTCACATCTTTGTAATAGGCATTTTTGAAGAATATAAATGGTGTTGGGTAGCCCTCTGGATCCCCTGTTCACTAAAAAGCTATTCAGAGTCTCAAGATGGAATCAACCTAAACATTCACCAATGAATGAATGGATGTATTAAAGAAATGTGAAGCATGTGTCTCTGTTCAATGCTGTTCCACTATCAAAAAGATGAAATCCTGTTGCTTAAGTCAAGAGTATGAGCCTGGAAGATACTATGTTAAATAAATGAAACCTGGAAGAGAAAGTAAACTGCAACATGAACTCCTATGTAGAATCTGCAATGATTTATCTGGAAGACAATTCAAATAGACTAGTAGTTCCTGGAGAAAGAACAAGGCAAAGTAGGTGAGGTGTTTGGTCAACAAATACAATGTTACAGCTAGAATCAATCAATTCTGAAGATCTCTTCTAAGGTAGGTGACATAAGTTAAAGAAAATAAAGTGTATATTCAATCAGCTAGAAGAGATGGTTTTAAATGTCACTAGTAGTAAACCTGACAAATATTCAATCCGATTATAAACTAATTATTCTGACTTGATTAGTATACAGTATATGACTGTGCTCTCTCTACTCTATAGATATGTAAAATTATTAACTGTCGAACAAAAGTAAAATGTAAACAGGGACAAAGTCCATGAGAAAGCATGTCAAGATCATGATGAGAAGAATTTCTGCTCCAGTCTCCATCCCTGGCTCCTCCAGGACAGTACTGTCCTCTGCCTCAGTGTCTGGTGACCATGTAGCTAGAGCTCCATTCAATTTGAATAGGCATTTTAAAAATATCATTCAGTGTTCCATGTTTAGATCAATGTCTGCAATATCTGTAGGATTGAAATCCAAGTCTCATTAGTTCCTTTTCAATTCTCTATTCTTCATCTTTACAATACACACACATACAAACTATATATATACATATATTTCTATATATATTCCTTTTGTTTTGAATAAAACAAAATAAAATGTCATGATACAGATTCATTTAGAATTCTAGTAAAACAATATTTTCAGTATGATAAAAAGCTTGCAATACCTGAATCAGAGCATTGCAAGTCACAGAGGGTATATTCGAGTATTTTCTTATATTGTACTATAAAAAGAATTTCTTAAGCATTTTCTAGTATAAACCCTTTCACCCAAGAGGCATCCACATATTCCTAGGTCTACAGATATGTGTAATGTGGTTATAATCAACGTTACTGGTAATAAATCACACAGAAATTTACTTTAAAATAATTCTTTAGTGAACACAGAAATTCTTCTTTATTAAAGACAAAATACATACACAGATTGTATATGACTACTTTTATATAAAGAATTCAATCTTGGTTAGATGGTTGCTGCTACAAAATGTAGAACAGGCAGGGGTAGAGCAGATGGAAAACCTTTGTTTATCCTCGTTTGATGCTGTCTATGTCTAGGAAAAAAGCAAAGCAAATAAAATGTAGGCAGTGGAGCACCGGAGGAGGAATGCAGATAGAGACCTGAGGACTGCCATGCCATCCAGAGAGCTGCCCTCCGGTGCACAGCGCAGGTGGATTGTAGATGACCCGCTTGATTCGCACAACTCGGCATGACTGGAGGATGTCACCTAGGAGCCCACCAGCTACATGGCCAGCCTGCAGTGGAATCCACCGCAATGGGCAAGTATGTGGTGGTTAGATGGGAGAGAAAGGGAAGTGGAGACGATTGAGCATTTTGAAGAAAGATAGAACTGGGGACTCACAGGTGGAGAGTAGTAGCCTGTTCTGAGTGGCCAGCCTGGCCACCTGGGGTCAGGATGAGGTCTCAAACTAAGCTGCCACTGAGGGCCATGTCTGAGCCCTTGGTTACACAGTGGCTGGGCTCAGCATAATATTCATGGCTCACTTTCCTGCTAGAGAACAAGGGGATGCCCCTGGTCAGGACAGCCTCCCCCCGGGACCATGTGGATGTCCAGTGGCTGTGCATAACTGGCCCCAACCATCACTGGATGGAGCCACTATGGAGAGCTAACCCCATCTATCTCCTGAGCCTTGCCCAGGCAGCACAGTGAAGCTGGTCTTGGTGTTGGGTGTTAAAGTGAGCCAGGCCCAAGTGCTTGAGTGTGGGAGAGCTGGCCTTGCCACTTGTCTACTGTGAGCTATCATAGGCACAAAGGTGACGCCCCACCCTCACCTCCAGCAGTTGAGAAAGCTGTCTGCAGGGTCATGAGTTGGAGAGAGCTATCCCTGCCCCTCACCAGCTGCAGCTTTCATGAGAATGGGCCCTGCACATTCCCTGGATATCAGAGGGGATGCTGGTGGCTGGGGATGCAGCTAAACCAACCATAGGGTGAGAGTACAAGACAGCTGGCCCCACCCCACTTGCTTGCTGGGAGATGGCATGAGTGCGGTGGTGATGCTTTGTTCCACTTGCCTCTCACCACCTTCCATAGTCAAAAGAGCTGTCCCCAGGGTCATAAGAGTGAGAGAGCTGGTCGTGCCCCTTGCTAGCTGCAGCACTCTGGAGAGTGGGCCCTGTACCTCACCTGGTCAGCAGGGTAGAGCTGGCCCTGTTGGAGGGGGCACAGGTGAGCTAGCTTCCAACAGCAAAATCTTGGAGAGCTGGCCTACCACTTCTTTGAGGTGAGGTGGTATAGATTCAGGGGTGGGTGATACCTTCCCCTCTCTCCCTTGCGAACTACGGTAGCTGGGAGAGCTGATCCTGAGTGGGAGAGCTAGTCCTGTCCCCTCACTGGCACTAGCATTCAGGAGAGTGGTCCCTGAACTTTGCCTGGGCAACACATTGGAGCTGGACCTGATGGCAAAGGCAAAGGTAAGCCAGCCTCAAAGGTCTGAGAGTGGGAGATCAGGTCCAGACCCAGCCAACGGCAGCCATTGGGTAGCCTAGCAGGGGCAGTGCTGGAGCGCTCCCCCTGGTGGTGCAGATAAGGGAGAGCCTGAGAGCTGACCAGCTGAGCTACAGCCCAGGCCCAGATCCAGAGCTCTGAATTGGCCCACCCCCAAATCTGTATTATCTGCAAACGGCTGGGATTCGTGAAAGGGTCAGTCCTGATGTTTCAATACTGCAGGATCTCCTTGACACAGAGCCACAATGGGATAACTGGGAGGAGTCCTGATGAGGATTTAATATTGATGGTATCACAGAAACCAGAGATCTCAAACCAGACCAATGACTCATTGCAATGAACATTTGCAAGTGAAGTTGTGTGGACAGAGGGATATACTGGGGAACACACTGTGGCATACTACAGCTTCCACAATGAGACGTTCTCTATGCTTTGTTTTTGTTGTTGTTGTTTGTTTATTTGTTTTCGTGATTTGGGGGGGTGGGGAACTTGCAAGTCTGAGAGTGAATATGAGGAGACAGGGAGATGAGCAGGACTGTGATGCATGGTGTGAAACTCACAAAGAATCAATAAAAAGTTTTTAAAGTAACAATAAAAGGAGAAAGAAGTGCGTGTGTGCACCTGTTTCATAAGCTTACTTAAAAAAAAAAAGCTTCATGAAAGAAGAAAGTGAATAGGACTCTGCTAAGACTAGAGATGACCAATTCAGCTGTGAAGGAACCAAGAAGAGAAAAAGATGGGATGGGAAGGGGTGGTGTAAAGCTCAAGCCCAGGCAGATCCTAACTCTCCAGGCAAAGCTTCTGCCCAGCACACTCAGTTCCCACTTCCAGTGCCAGGTGGCAAAGGCACTGAGGCGTCTTTGCCAGAGCCTCCACCTCTCCAAGAGCAAACCCAGGTTCAGCGTTGTGTGCAAAGCATCAAGGAACTCAAGTTTTAGCAGATAAAAAGGTTTTAATCCTGTGCCAAAGAATAAAAACCTGGCAAGCAAAATAAAACTACAATTGTGGGTGAATATGACAAAAATAATCATAATTATTCTATATTCTTTTAAAGGATATTTATATTAATCTGGTAGTTCTCAGTAGAGGAAGCTGATATTTCCTCATAGAACATTCAAGGGCTAATGTGTTATTGCTATTTCCCTTCTAAGTATAAAAACGCTAGGAACACGTGAGGCTAAGAGTTCCTTTTGAATGCAACTTTGTTTCTGCTTAAATATACGGAAATACATATCGTTAAAGCCATGACTTCCTATAGACAACCATGTTGACCCAAAAATTGCTGTACTAGCTACAAATCGATGCCTTTAACCTTTAAAAGGTCTAAGTACAGCTATTGTAGCAAATGTATTCTTAGCAGACTTTCTACTCTTTGATCAACCAAGATTGCGCTGGCTGCAAAAATATTCCCTCAGATGATTCTATGAATTGAACCATGAAATGGAGTAATTTGGAAATGTCCACTAAAGTAACAAAGAACACCTGAATAAAATAATCACTGTGTTTTTATCAACAGCTAACACTAAAGGTTTTATTCTGCTTGACTTGAGTTAAATTACCAACTGATCTTAACATGACGACATTTCTCACAGAATTTTCTATTCTCCTTTCAAATGCCTGGGAAAGCTCAAAATACCTTTTGAGGTTGGCGAAAAAGTCTGTGGGACAAGAGCCTCAGTCCGACTGAACTCAAAGTTCATTGTCTTAGATAGATGCTAAATAAGCCAGATCTTAAAATTTACCTATTAAACCAGAGTATGTATCTCTGTCCGCAAATGGTGGTGGACCATCAGAAAAGTCTAAAATCACAAACTTCTATAACCTAGCTATGTTTGCCTTTCCTACTATGGTGTAGCTTAACTGGTTACAAAGCATCCAAATGTATTGTAGGGACCTTTTGAGAGATTCCGTAAATTAGTTTTTATTGTGGTTATGAGTAATCAAATACATGTGTTTGGAGAGGATGTCTCTGTGTATCTGCTGGTCTGCCATAGGTCTACATTTGTGTGTGCGTGTGTGTGCACGCACTGGTCTGTCTGTCTGTATGTATGCATTTATGTAAGTGTCTATCTATCTGCATGTCTGATGTCTTTGTGTGTCTGCTGTCTATCTATGTTTACTGGGGTTTGAACATGCTAAGTAATATTAAGGTACAATCTCTGCCTCTGTATGCAATATTGCCTAAGATTTTATATTTTACTTAAGTTGGTGAACGTCAGCTCTGTTTCAGGAATCTAAACTCCAATTAATACAAGTCCAAAGACCTCATTAAAGAAGACAGTGATAGGAACGTTTCTCTACAATCATAGGCTCAAGCCTAAAGAGAGACCCTCACACCCAAGAATTGCATAGGAGTGGAAAATGGCCAAGGCCTATGGACTTCTGGTAACTGTTAATGGAAAAGAGAAGTATAGTTTTCCAAAAATGAAACAGAATCATCCAATGATGCAACACTCCCACTATTGGACATATATCTGATGGAATAATAGTTTAGTAGCACACTCACATTTTCCAGCTAGAAAAGATCTAAATGTCTATCTGATGATTAGATAAGGAAGATGTGGTAAATCCAGTCATTTGTAATAGCATAGATGGGACTAGACATCACTAGGCTAAGTGAGAATCATAACACAGAAATTCATGTATCACATAGTCTCACTCATGTCTACCGTATAAGAATTGAAAAATAATTTTGAGAGTATAATGGTGGTTGTCAGAGACTGAGGAGGACAAGTGAGAAATATGGAGAAAGCATCATCAGCAGACACAAAGTTGCAACTAGATGGAAGCAAGAAATGCTGGTATGCTATTGCACATTAGAATCACTGTAAAAGCTAGAAGTAAGACTTTTAACGTTTTCATGATAAAGAAATGGCAAATGCCCAAATATATTTTTCCAAGCTGGTTTAAATATATGATGTATTTATGTGTCCAAATACCATGTTAATACTTTGATTATGGTCAATTTTCTAGTTCTATGAAACAGGTAAAATATTTTACTTCAATAAATAAACACAATGTTGATGAAGCAGTAATGGACAAAGTAGTTTAAAAAGCAAACTACCAAATCTGTAAAAGGTGTCTGTGGACTAGGACTCGCTCATAGCCATTATTTATCTGGCTAAAACTGCCATTAACCAGAGTCCAGCTCAAAACTCTGTTCCCATAAAAGACCTGAGATTATTGCACCATCTCTGAGTGAGAAAAGGGATGAGCAATAATGATAAGATTTAATTGTTTATTCACTAAGCAAGAATTGTGCTGGAAAATACATTTAAATTGGTTTTCAAAATTATAAGAAATACATCTTTAATATTTTTGAATCCCTGTTTTTACGGAGAAAGGTTTATTTTCATAGCAATAATACTGCCAATCATAGTAAATCTACCAGTGTTGATATATAACACATCTTAACTTTGCAGCATTTTGACGTATATGATCCAAACTAGAAATGACCTGCTGTAGTACCAACATTCCTACAAAACATAAAGCATTTCTCATTTCAGAACAACCATGAAGCAGGGTGATAAAGGAGAAATGAGAATTCAGGTTAAGTAAAAGCAAGAACCAACTATTCATCATAAAGCTAAGGTAAAAATAATGAACTAAGAGATTTTATTGAAAAGAAATAAGAAAAAATCAAGTATATTTCCAAAACATAGAATTTCTACAGTATCCAAAAACTAATCATCAGAAAGAACACTGTTAACTTAGACGCAAAACTGACAGTCTCCAAGTGAGAATATGATTCTCTCAGAGGGAGCTGCAGCTTTGAAAATGTCAGCACCGACAGAGTGAGCTCATGGCTCTCAGGTATTCCGAGCTAAGTGGTGAAATGAGCTACTTCACATGCTGACCCAGAGCCTCACATCAGCCTAAAGTGCCATCTGGGTGGGAGGCAAAAGATGTTCTAAAGAAACAAATGCCGTTTCCCAGTGTTCAGAGATTGTCCTCAGTACAGAAAAAAATAAAGATGGATCTAGCTCACAGTTCAACACCCTGAGATTGGCAGTTGTGCCTTTTTATATGACATTTTGAAATTTCGTGAAAATATATCCATTTCAATGAAGCATTTTTTTCATCTAATGAATATTCACCAACGTCATATTATTTTCCAGCATTGCTCTTGCTTACGCACGCACGCACGCCCCCCCCCACCACATGCTTGTACACATACACACTGTTGAGGAGGGAGCTCAGGTACGCACACACATAAACCCACTCTATGGATGAGGGGGGAAAAGGTTTATAGGAATGTGTGTGAAGTGTTCTGTATTAGGTGCCTATGACAAAGGAAATTATCTTTGGCCACCAAGAATGTTGTGAAGACAGGCATGGATATCTGAGACCTGCATAGGAAACCATGGAAGGATCAAGGGAAAAGGCCCTGAGGCCACGTGTGTCAGCTGTAACTGAACCACAATGGAAACTTCAGCATGACATGAACTTGAAGACATAAGAAAACTGACGTAGAAGAAGAGATGGGATATAGCAGGGGATGAACAATGTAGGTTGTAGAGTGCTCCTGACCTTTTCAATAAATGGAACGAAAGCCTTTGGAGGACCTTGGAATGAGGAATTGTACAATGTGACTTTTATATTAAAGCATCTATCAGGCTGCTGAAAAGATAATGGATTGCAGGGGACAAAAGTGAAGCAGACTGGTCAGTGACAGTCTTCCTCAGTAATTAAAGAGACATAAGTTGCTTGGAATAGTGTGGGAAAAGCACTCATACTGCTTGTGGACATACTACAAAGACAGAAGGAATGAACTGATGATGGACTAGATGTGAGAATGAGCTCTGAATGAGGCATCAAGAGCCAAACTAGATTGATCACTCCCCGATTCAGGGCAGACTATAGTAGAATCTGTTGCAGAATTATGTCACTCATTTTGAGTGCTAGTTTATATGTTAATTATATATTTAAATAAAAAACAAGATGATCATATATGTGAGTCTAGAATTCTTTAAGCTAAAACATTAAAATTTGTAGCATTTTATGTGTCACTTGGAATCCTAGGAGCAGATAAGAACTGTGAATTGAGTGTTTGTTTCTAAGAGAGGATTCAAAGACTACAGCCTACAGCATCCCACTAGCTAGAATGGATAATCATAGGAAAAACTAAATACAAATCAAAAACAAAAAGAAAGGAGTCATCAATGGAGAACCCTCCGAAGTGTGAGAAGAACCAAAAGACACTAGATCAGAAAAGCTGAACCCATTGCTTAGGAAGTGGGGAATGACCAGTTGGGCTTATAAAATAAACATAGTGCATCAGTGAGCACAAAAGAAGCAGTCATTGGATTTGGTAACTGAGCAGTTAGGGACCAAAAGCTTGGAGGAATAAGAAAATCAAAACCTTATGTGAAATGAGAGAAGTGTAAGGCAATATAGAAATGTTGTTTGGAGTTTAACTAAAGAAGATATAGTAATTTCAAAGAAAGTAAGCTCCCAGAACATGTTTTTTCTTTTTTTTTTATCATAGGCTTGCTATAAGTTAATTTCTTATAAAAGCCAAGTATGTTTACCTTATAACAATTAAGTTACAATCAGTAAATATGTTAGTTTTCTTTTATGGAAAAAAAAACTTTGGTAAATAGTTTATAGAAAAACACAGGTTTATTTTTGATCTCTGTTTCTAAGGTTTCAGTCCACGTATGACAGTAACTTTTGAGCCTGTATGTGGCAAAGCAATTCCTCATAAGGAAAGGAGTACCTGATGGAAGAACCCAGTCACATTCTGCCTGCCATGGAACAAACAGAGAAAGGAAGTGACCAGGGTCTCAGTATTGTCCTTGATGCAATCAGTGCCTGACTTCCCTTACCTGAGGTTCTACCACATCACAATAGGGTCACATTGGCAACCAAATATTTATCACCTGGCTTTGGGAAGACCATTGCAGTTCAACTTGTAACATTTAGGAAAAATAACTAATAATAAAAAGAAAAGGAGAAATAACTAGAGACGCTGTACAGCAGTTAACTTGGAAAATAGACATGATAAACAATTTCCTGTCATTGTTTTAGGAGTTAAAATGCTCACCCATTATAAGATGGAGGGAATGAGAATGTTTTGGTATCAATGAGAATAGATGGTAGGAAGTTCTTACATCTTGTCAACAATAAGAGAACAGGATGTCACTGATAGCCTAATGGCAAAAGAATTGAAGGTTAAGAACTGTGCTGATATCTGCAATATATAAAGAACTAAACAAGTTGAAAGGCAGTAATTCAAGCAAACTAATTAAAAAATGGGATATGGAGCTAAACAGAGAATTTTTTGTAGAAAAATATAGAATGGCAGAGAAAGACATAAGGAGATGTTCAACATCCCTAGCCATCAGAGAGATGCAAATCAAAACAACACTGAGATTTCACCTTATACCCATCATAATGGCTAAAATCAAAAACTCAAGAGACAACACATGCTGGAGAGGCTGTGGAGAAAGGGGAACCCTCCTCCATTGCTGGTGGGAATGTAAACTGTACAACCACTATCAAAATCAATCTGGCGCTTTCTCAGACAATTAGAAATAGTGCTACCTCAAGATCCAGCTATACCACTCCTAGGGATATATCCAAAAGATGTTCAATTACACAACAAGGACATTTATTCAACCATGTTTGTAGCAGCTTTGTTAGTAATAGCCAGAACCTGGAAACAACCCAGATGTCCATCAATAGAGGAATGGATACAGAAATTGCAGTATTTTTACACAGTGGAATACTTCTCAGCAATTTAAAAGAAGGAAATCGTGAATTTTGCAGGCAAATGGTGGGATCTAGAAAAAATCATCCAGAGTGAGATATCCCAGGAGCAGAAAAAGACACATGGAATATACTCACTATAAGTGGGTACTAGACCTATAAGATAGGATAAACATATTAAAATCTGTACATCTAAAGAAGATAAACAAGAAAGAGGTCCAGGGGTAAGATGATTAATCCTCATCTAGAAAAACAAAGGGGATGGACATTTGAAATAGGAGAAAACAAGTAACAGGACAGCAGCCTACCATAGAGGGCACCTGAAAGACTACCTGGCAGTGTATCAAAGCAGATTCTGAGACCCATAACTAAGCCTTCGGCAGAGTGTAGGGAATCATATGAAGGAAGGAGGAATTAGTATAACCTAGAGGGGACAGGGAGCCCTACAAGGTCCAAATATATCTGAGCACAGAGGTCTTCTCTGAGACTGTTTATCCACCCAAGGACCATGAATGGATATAACCTACAACCCCTGCTCAGACATAGCCCATGGTAGCTCAGTATCCAAGTGGGTTCTTTAGTAAGGGGGACAGGAATTCTTTCTGACATGAACTCAATGTCTGTCTCATTGAGCTTCCCCTTCCCCCTGAGGGAGGAGCAGCCTTGCTAAGCCACAGATAAGGACATTGCAACCATCCTGAAGATACCTGATAATCTAGGGCCAGATGAAAGGAGAGGAGGACACCCCCTTTCAGTGGACTTGGAAGGGGGCAGGGAGGAGATGAGGGAGGGAGGGGAAGATTGGGAGGGAAAGAGGAAGAGGGCTACAGCTGGGATACATGTGAATGTACAAAATTATTTAAAAATAAAGAATATTAAAAAAAAGAACTGAGATGGGTTTACATTATCTCCTAATCCTAGTATGAGTTTCAGGAGAACTTCTTTCAGAGCATTGAACAATTTTACCTGTTATCCTATTTCCAACTTCAAGCATCCTCATTGTATTTCTTTATTGTTCTTTCAGGGTTTGAGACTTGTTCCTTCTCAGATTGGCTTTTTGTGTATTCTCTTTTTTTTATTTTCTTACTCTGCCTGAATAGAAGTTTCCAATATTATTGATTAAAAGAAAAAAGAACTGAGATAGTAGAACAAGCAATAAATATTAGAAGTTCACACACACACAAAGAATGGGATGGGGTGGGATGGGATGGGATGGGATGGGATGGAAGGGTATGGGATGGGATGAGATGGGATGGGGTGCAATGAGGTGGGGTGTGTTTCAGTGGGATGCGATAAAATGGGGTGGAGTGAGACAGAATGAGAAAGGACCAGATACAGTTCCCTACAGAGCAATAGTGAATACAAAAATCAGATCTGTCTCTCAGTGTTCACTCTAAATACATACAAATCAAAAGAGGGAGTAAGTAAAACATCTGTGATGAATAACAGAAGGAGACCTAAGACAAATGAAATGCTGCAGACTACAGTTTGTACATAAATGCTAATTAGCATCTTACAATCGGTCGGTCTCAGAGCTATGGCAGTTCAGAGATGAGCAGACTTCACAGCAAACAGAAGAGAAGAAGGGCCTGCTGAAGTGGAAGCTTCTGGTTTCTCTGGAAACTCAGTTGTATCCTGTGAATATGCTTTTTTTTCCCCAAGTGCAGGATGTGGGAACGTTTTTCCCTTGAATAAAACATCTCCTGAGGAAAACAGCCCCTGTAAAAATTCACATGATGTTGGTCAGCTGAAACTTCCCTTGAGTGAGCTGCATGGTTTTTGTGAGCTGCGAAACATCCTTGTGGGAACTCTGAGAAGGGATATATAAAAGTCCATAGTCAGTGAGAATGCCTTCTTCATCTCTACACTTTTTGCATGGCTATGGTTCGCATCCTTTACTGATCTTCACAGAGAGAAATAATCAAGAGAAATTCTCCAGCTGCTTCAGCATTTTTCTGCTTTGCTTTGGCAGACTCATGCCATTTGGGAAGAGTCTAGCTGCTTCTTTCTGCTGCTGCTGACACGTCTCCACTGCTGCTGATACCCTGAGAACTGAGTTTGGTAATCCCCTCAGGATGCATTGACCCTGATCAGCAGGAAGTAGATCAAAGAGGTCTAAAACCCGCTTTTTCTACTATTCTCCTACCTGAGGTCAAGAGGTGGAAAGGAGGTAAAGGTGTTTAGGAACCTTAAATGAAGTAGGTATTTGAAAAATCTAAGCCATAGCAGAAAACATATGTGTGTGTGTGTGTGTGTGTGTGTGTGTGTGTGTGTGTGTGTGTGTGTGTGTGCGTGAAACAGTTAATTGAAAAGGTGGCTATGAATGTGAAAGAAAGCAAGAAGAATATATGGAAGGGTTTGGAAGGATCAAAGAGAAGGAGAAAATGGTGTAATTATATTATGAAAGTAAAGAGACTCAGTGTGAACATGGAAATCCTGGAAGCATATCTAACATTTGTTATAACAGAGCACAAGAGGTGCATGCAAAGTAGCTGGGACAAAAATGCATAAGACAAAAAAGACTCTTTAACCAAAAGCATGTTCTGTAAGAAATCCAGACATGAAAGAAAAATGCAAAAGAAACTAAGGACTGTGAAACATTATTGGTAAAAATTAAAGCCCTATTAAATGGAGGGAATATGACATGAACATGACTTTTACGATTCATTATTTAAAAGACATTTCCATACCAGTATATCTTACTATATTGCTGCTAAAGCAAGCCTCCTCCCTTCCAACTAGCTTAAGGATTCAAACTAAGGCCAGTGAAACTGCTAGTAAGTTTGTATATGTGAATGTGTAAATGTTTATGTATATGCATGTAACTTAAAAGAAAGCATAACAGTTTAAATGGAAGTGATTCAGAAACTCATTTGGAAACTCAGACTTAATCACGGGATGAAACTATATACAGCGACAACACATATAATGAAGTTGTATTAGTATAATGTGTGATTGAGCACAAGGACAGAGAAGCTAGCTAATGAAATGGAATGCAGAGTGCAATAACAATCCCACAGACAGAGTTTGGTCACCATTTATTTACAACGTAGTGCAATGAAACGTGTGATGGTAATATTTCCAATAAACGAAACTCAGAATAAGTATATTTTATATCATGACTTCCTAGGTGCCGGCATCAAGAAGTTATTTCCAGATATGTTACAGATCTATGTCTGAATGCTAAGTTTTCAGAAGAATAAAACTTCATGACGTTAAAGGGAAAGCTACTATACAGGAGACGTAGAAAGCACATTGTGGGCAAAATCAATCTGCCTGGAGAATTCCTGTTCATCAAGAGATACAATCAAGAGAGTGACAAGAAATGGGGACTAAGACGGGAGAGACAGAGTTGGAAAGCATTGCTGTGCTCACGCTTCAGCAGAGCAAACTCACAGCAGCCATATTGCCAAAAGTGATTTACAGAATTAAGTGCAAGCTTGATCAAAATGACAACACAGTTCTCCCAGAAACATAACATATAATTGAATATGACAAAATGAAAGCTGCTAATAGCCAAGGCAAGCACAAGCAAAGGGAGCCTTGCTAGAGGTAGCACAATAGCTGATTTGAAGTTTCAGAACCATAGTAACAGAAATACCCTGAGACTGGCACAAAAATAGAAACATATACCATAGAGTATAATAAAAGACCCAAAAATAAACCGCACAAGTACAGTCATCTGACTTGGGACAAGGTGCCAAAAATATACAGTGGAGAAATGATGGTTTCTTCATCAAATAGTGCTGGGAGTCACTCCATATTCTCCCAGGAGCCTACCCTGCAGGTCTCCCTCTTGTCCCAGAGATCCCTACCCACGGGGTAACCAGGAGTCTCTAGTTGAGACTCCTAACAGCAGGACATATAGAGACTGAAGTAGTCACCCCCTACAGCCAGGCAGGACTCCAAAAAACCCTCAAACCCACAAAACCTTTCACCCAAAATTTACTCTGCCTACAAGACGGACAGGGGTAAAGGTCTAGTGTAGTAGAATTTGAGGAAATGGCGAACTAATGACTGGCCCAAATTGAGACCCACACCACGGGAGAAAGAGCTCCTATCACTATTAATGATACTCTGGTATGTTTGCCAAGCTAACTGTCCTCTGAGAAGCTTCACTCAGCAGCAGATCAAAACAGATGCTAAGACCCGAAGAGGACAAGAATTCCACAAGAACACCGAAAGAGTCAGCTAGCCTAGGTTCATGGGGGCTCACAGAGACTGAACTATCATCCTAAGTGCATGCATTGACTGGAGCTAGGCCCCCTACACTTATGAAGCTGATGGGCAGCTCAGTGTTCATGTGGATCCCTTAGCAACTGTCACTGCCATGGACACAGTTGCCTGCTGTTGGATCACTTTCCCCTAGCCGGGCAAAGTCTGGCTTTGATGGAAGAGGACACACTTAGTCCCGGTGTATCATGAAGTGGTGGGGCATGATGGCACGTGGAGGGGGCTCCCTTCTCTGAGAAGATGAGAAGGAGGGAATGGGGAATGAGGATGGGAGGGTGGGAGTGGGAGAAGAGAGAGGGGGCTGCAGTTAATATGTAAAGTGAACAAATACGTAAATTAAAGAGAAATAAAGAAAGGAAGGTGACCAGGGGAAGGGAGAGGGAGCAGAGGGGACTAGACAGAGTGGGAGTAAATATGTGGGAGTAAATATGATGAAAGCAAGTACATGTATACATGCAAGAATAAAACCCATTATTTTGTACAATTAGCATATGCTAATAAAAATTTAAAACCCTCAAAAATAGTCCTGGGAGAATTGAATATTCACACCTAGGTTATTGAAACTAACCCCTAGCTCTCAGTCAGTATAAATATCCACTTAAGATGGGCCATAAGCCTTCATGTAAAACCCGATAATCTGAAGAAAATAAGAAGAGAAACAGTTTGCTATGCAGGCATAGACAATGATCTTCAGGATAAGAATGATCAGCAAGCACTGACAAATGAGATGGCATTCGAAAGAACAAAACAACAACAAGAAACAGAAAGGACATCTTACAACAAAGGAAATGCTCATCAGAGTGAAGAAGCAGGCTACAGAACAGAAAATATTTGCCTCATATCCATGCAGCATGGAATTAAGATCCACAAAATATAAAGAATTCAAAAATATTAAACATCAGGTAACACACAGTCCAATTAACATGGTTGCCAGTGAATTGTATAGTTATTTTTTTCACAAGAGAAATTTCAAATTGCAAAAAGTACACTTTTTAAAGTCTAGTGCCTTAAATGTGAAAGAAATGTAAATCAAATCCACTTTGAGATTCCATCTCACCCCACTCAAAATGGCTGTCGTTAAGAAAAGAGAACACAGATGCTGCTGAGAATTCAGGGCTAAAACACGGCTGGCGGGGATGGAAAATCAACGCAGGCGCTACAGAAATCACCGTGGAATTTCCTAAAAATAGAAATGCCCCGTCACCAATTTCTACTGCTTCTAATTCTGCACCTGAAGGAATCAAACCAACTTGCAAGGGACACCTGCACACCTACGTTAATTGCAGTGCTATTTACAGCAGCTGAGTGGCGGTGTCAGCAGAGGTAGCCATCTATAGTTGGGTGACTGAAGAAAATGTCTACGTTTATGTTAAAGAAAAAAAATAGCCAGACCCAAATACAGGAGTAGCACACCTTCCCTCAGGTGTGAAATCTAGAAAGTAATAAAAATAAAGATACAAAAAATAGGAACGTAGTTACTAAGGAAGAGAATGGGCGCCAAAAGAGTGGAAACAAGAAAAGATGGCAGAGGCCAATGAGTAAAGACGCCTAAAGACATGACTTGGGACTTGAATTTGATCCCCACAGCTCACAGGGTGGAAGGATAAAATTGACTCCTGAAAGTCATCTTATGACCTTCATTAAAATTCTGTCATGCACTCATGCCTACACATATGCATACACAAAATAAATACAAAATGTGATTGCATTTTAAAATAAAAGTTAATGGGAATGAATATGTTTAAAATACATATGTACATATATAAAATTGGCACAGTAAAACAAATTATTTCATACAACTGGCATGCAGTATCTTTAAAGAAAGTATCAGTAAGTAGAAGAAATTTTGAGCATATACAATCAAAGGCTTTGTGGTTTTAATACATGAAAACATCTACAAATTAGGAGAGAGACAGCTCAATTTAAAACAAGGAAGATGAAAAATGGGCACTCACAAAGCAGAAAATAAAAAGCATTTAACCAAGGGCAAATTAAATTTATGAGATGGCGTTTAATTAAAACAAATTAAAACAGTATGTTATCACTACATTTGAGCTGCCGTAGCCCAAAAGAAAGGGACAGAACCTGCTGAATATATTCCTAGTGGAGTGTGGGTCAGTGTGCACTCCACACAGAACTGTTAAGCACTGCCATATACCGAAGCCTAGAAGGCCATGACTCTGTGTGACATAACTTCTCACTCTTCCCCCATAACCCCAGACTCCCACACCCTCACATCTCATGAAACACAAGAGTTTGTGCCTCCACCCTGCACCAGTCCTGCCTTAGTCCACTTCCTAATCTTACCTTCTCTCTAACCTGGATTCCTCCTCCATGAACAACATTTGTGTTAGTTACTGTCATCTCACTATAACCAAAACACAGGACAGAGGCAAAAACAAACTTAAAGGAGAAAAGATTTCTATTGGCTCAGGGCTTTAGAAATTTCAACTCATCATGGTAAGGGAGGTGGATGGGTTCATCCAAGGGGCAGGAGGGCAAAGTAAAAGAAACTGTTCACACCAAGGTAGATCAGAATGCCATAAGAAACTGGAAATGGAAACAGGACCAGGGTACTAGGTTCAAAGACAACCACCAAAGACCTAATTTTACCACCCAGGCCCACCTCTGAAAGGCTCCCAGGCCCCTCAGAATAGCACTACAAGCTGGGAAACAAGGATTGGAAACATTTCAAATTCAAGCCATCTGGTCTAACATCCATTCCGTTCTTTACTTCAGCTGAGTAATGATTCTTTGAACCAGAAACATGACATCACCTGCTGTTGTTTCTCCTGTTATCAGGATCATGGTCATAGTCTTCTTCAAGGACAATGGAAATTTGACCTGGACCCAAAAGTCCCCAAAGTCTATCCTTAATTAAACCAGTCTTCTAATTGCTAGCACACCTCTATCCTTGCTACTGACAACAGTGATTTCCCTGATCTTGGCCTACTAATACCTCTGTTCCACCTAGGCCCAGCTCTAGTTTTTGTTTTGTTTTATTTTGTTTTTTTATTAGTTACATTTTATTAACTCTGTATCCCAGCTGTATCCCACTCCTTCATTCCCTCCCAATCCCACCTTCCCTCCCTCATCTTCTCCCTGCCCATTTCCAAGTCCACTGATTGAGGAGGACCTCCTCCCCTTTCATCTGACCCTGTTTTATCAGGTATCTTCAGGAATGGCTGTAAAGTCCTCCTCTGTGGCCTAGCAGGACTGCTCCTCCCTTGAGGGATGGGGAGGTCAAAGAGCCTGCCATTGAGTTCCAGTCAGAAATAGCTCCTTTTCCCCTTACTATGGGAAACCAATTGGTTACTGAGCTACCATGGGCTTCATCTGAGCAGAGGTTCTAGGTTATATCCATACATGGTCCTTGGTTGAATGTCAGTCTCAGAAAAGACCCCTGTGCCCAGATATATTTGGTGGAACTCCTATCCTTTCCATGTCATACTAACTGTCCCTTATTTCATATGATTTCCTGCACTCTGAAGAAGGTTTGGTTGAGTCTTAGTATCTCCAGCTCTAGTTTTGATCCCTCAGTGAGCTTCAATTGTGACTTCTCCATGAGTCTTAAATATCCTCCCAACTATTCCATTCATGTAAGTCACCTAATCTCCCAATTTCCTACAGAACATGAAAGTATCTCAAGGTTTTGTGCTGTTTTCTTATTTTGGATCTTCTTAAAGACAAAAATTAATTAAAATTCAGACTCAAACTTGCTTCTGTGTATAGTTTCATAACTTCTTAGTTTCTAAGTCTCTTCATTAGTAACATCAGGACAGTAACACCTAGTTTCTTAGATTCTGTATTCCTTGCCAGCATTTCTGACAAGTATTACGGTCCAGACATTTTCCACACCAGCACAGACCTTATCAACAGAGAGTCTTTTAGTAAACCACTTCAGTAGCTATCACTGTATCAATACCACCAATATAAAAATATAAGCTAACAAAGTAAGATGTCTGGAGGCATAATGACACATCTAAAACTGTGTAACATCCCTCTGAGAAGGCGGAGCCGGTCACATGGTATCCTGTTTATGAAATCACCATGCATTAGAGCCTGGTGGTAAGTTAAGAGCAAATGAGAATTTCATATTCCCTCTTGCACTGTTTTATAGTGGCTTTGAGGTATAAGGGGAGAGTCTAAACCCTTCCTTGCACTCCTTCTATTCTCAATGACAGAAAATGTTTCTGAGCTCCAAATTTGCAGCTGCAGGCTCAGGACAGTTAGCCTCAGTGATTATCTGGGGTAATCCTGTATGAGGCATTTTCCTTGCTTTTAGTGGTAAAGCCTTTGATTTCACTTGGGTAGCATTAATTAATTATGCATTACAGTTGCCAAGTAAGAGAAAGATTTTACCCTAAATTTTCAGAGACATAAAAAGGTTAAGTCACCTTATCAAGGTCACACAGCAGGCTATTAACAAGGCCAGGCATAAGCCCCTTGAATATTCACCAGTGAAATATTTAATATTAAAAACAAGTTTTCCCAAAGTACTGTCAAATGTAAGGAACTCTGCATTTGTGCAGAGAATGATGAATGAGAATGCTCAGAGGGAAAACAGTGAAGTGACTCGTTGCTGGTTCTAGCTGAAAGAAAATTCTTACAAATACTCCTTATAAATCGTGTTTCCATCCACGTTGAGCAAAACATCTTAAAACCTTTCATAGTTACTGAGGTTATGACATCCCTCTCTATTGTAAAATACTTATAGTTGAAAGAACCCTTAGCTAGGCTTGGAGTCAAAAGATCTGGGTTTGAGTCCTGACTTCAATTATCACCTGGGTGACCTTGGGTAATCACTTATACTGAGAGCCACGTCTTTATCTATAAAAATGAGAAAAATAAGACAATAACTACCAAGGTTACTGTGCAGGTCAAAAGGGGTAAAGAAGTGGTAACTGGACAGACCACAAATTGCTATAGAAGTAAAAGGCATTACGAGAAGAAAAAAATTCAAAGTATTCTTTCAGTTAGAAAATGATAAATGTATAGCTTCACTTAAGATTTTTACTTAGGCTTAAGGCAGAGAAAGCCCTGCCAAAGGGATGTGGAAGCGAGTATGAAGTGGAGAGACTGTAGCCTCATTGAACTGCATTTGAACACTGTAACCTTTCTGGTCTGAACAGATTCTCCCAACACACCTTCCTTCCCCAGGTACCTAGTTGACAGCCAGCCTAATGCAATAAATCCTGAATGGTGTGCTGAACTCATTTGGCCATGGCTTTCAGCTTGGGGCTAAAAATCTTGTGGAACAAGCGTTCTGGCCTTGCAGAGCCACATGGGGTCATTACCACCCCTACTGAGCAGACCAAACCCAAATTCAGGTTTTATTGCAAGCAATACCTTTGATATATTTTTCATGTTTGCTGCATTAAACATTGATATGTGAATGTTGCAGTACAGGGTACATATTTTCATTAAATAAATAAATGAACACCGAAATTGTGTGGGGAAAGCACCATTTTAAATCAGACATCACATAGCAAAGGCAATAAAGCAATAATACCACACCTGAGGACTCTAAGCCTGACTCACAGGAAAAACAGAAAGGCTGGATGGAGGGCTCATAAACATCTGACATGCACAGGAAAAAAAAAATGACTCCTGCTTCTTTGTTCCTTCTGAAACTTGCAAGATAATCAGCACAGTTCCTCCAACATGAATTTGATATAAAAAGAGAAATTTCAACTGGAAACTCTAGGCGAATCATGCCAGGAATGAAGCATAATTTATTCCCGTGACCCATGCGATACCACAAGGAACAGGATATTGTTGACTGTGTCCTCAAATAATTTGAGATGTATGTTATAGTTAACATTGAAGCGATAGATGTAGCAGAGGCAACAACACTTCCTCAGATGAGGAATGAGCGATGGTTCACTCTTAGAAGTAAGCCATCATTCTTATATGGTAGCACTAAAATTATTTAATAAATATGGTGTTTTTAAATATTGTTAAGCCTGAGTAACTTTTAATAACTTTCGTCTTAAGAGCCAAGCACATAAAAGTGACAGTTTAAGGGGCTTTAATGTGGTAGAGTTTTATTAAAACTTTCAAGCTCAGGTGTGAACAGGCCTCACATTCACTGATATAGCAAAATCATAGCTGAAAAACACTGAGATTATTTTAACACAAAGAGAGCATGCTATAATTTCTAAAACGATCAATTTGTCTTTCTACTGTAACTAGGATTTCAAGTAGCTGCAGAGTTGTGTACACATATTTAGAGGGAGATCAAATAGGGAAGAGTGTGTGATGGCATAGAAAGGAACCAGCATTAACCACAGCTTCCCAACATACCTGAAATAGCTGTGGTTGATTACTCAACAAATTGGGGAAAAAATATGCAAAAGAAATCAGTTGAGTTAGCAATGGTAGACCTATAGAATAGTGAAGATGTTGAGAATGAGGCCTTACTCCTGGAAACATTTTATTAACCAAAGAAAGAGAGTTGGGGGCTAGATGCTATGATAGGTTAAGGAAGCAATTTTGAGATATGACTAATTATATTAGGATCTGATCCAACTATACAAAACAAAAAATATACAGAACTGAAAATGGTTCTGACATTAACAAATAAGACTAGGCACACATATGTCACCCAAGTTTAAGACATAAGAAAAATCCATTTGGATAAGTAATGATAATTTCCTTTTTTTGGTACAAGAAGTCTAAAGTACCCACAGAACTATGAATTCAGAGTCTGGAAAACTACCTTAGAGTAGAGCTCCTAGAACCTTAATGAATACAGTGGTCATTATAGATTCTGGATTGAATAAAGATTCTGATTCAGGAAATCTTTGGTAAGACTAGCAATTCATTTCTCTCTGGTGTTCAAATGGTAACAGTGTTTGGCCCAGACAGAATATTTTGCATAGCAAGGCTCCAGTCTACATTATGTTTAACCTGTTCAGACAGGAATCCTCACATTTGAAGAAACGAGACTCTGGTGCAGACAATCAAAACATAATCTATCTTCACTTTGTGGCTTTCATTCTGTTTATCTTCCAGGATGGTGACACAGAAAAGATAGAAGTTTTTACTTAATCATGAAGATTTTGTTTTAGAATGAGTGCCTTCAACAGAAGTGAAGATGTGACTTCATAAATCTTTACATCTGAAACAGTTCTGCCAACCAGAGGCCATGAGATGGTTATGTTAACACATATTCCTGGAGGAGACAGGTCCAGGCCAGGCTTTGCCATCAGTTCACTGTGTGACGACTTGACAATCATATAGGTAGCCTAGTTAAAGAATCTAAGATTTTTGTTTTTTACTCACAGACTGTTTTTACCCCTACTAAAAGATCTACCTATAATGCTGTCTGTTAGCTGTTTGGACCTCTAACTTTGGAAAGAATGATTTGAGGAGACACAGGAATGATTTTTGGCTCATTTTTTTGTTCAGCTACTGTGCCTCATACAGGCCTTTACTCATAAGAGCTTCTCACTGGACCTGGATCTGCTGGCTCTCAGGTGTGAGCATTGCATAATTCCTTAACTCCAAAGCCACCATAATTGTCACTGTTAAAGAGCACAGCCTGTCCTCTTACTATTTAGCCATTTAATCAGCATTGTAACCTCCCACTGTAGCTTGGGCCCTCTCAGATACAAAGCTAAGAGATGAATGGAAATCTTGAGGATGATGAGCCTAATTCTCACTTCTGCAAAATGTGCATGTGTATTTCTGGTTTACAGTCTCAACAAGATGTAGATTCTGGTCTATCGATACAAATGCCATCCTAGCACACGGGCAATCTGCTCAGGTCTCCAGGGCTCAGCATTAGAGTGAACACATACTAGCTCTCAGCTGACAGCAGCATCAAGAAGTAGAGAAAATCTAAACAGCTCCTTTCCTGTACAGACTATTGCAGACTTATGGTGCTCACTCAGGCAAGCCTGTGTATCCACCTGACCTCGACTAAGAGTAAGCAGCATTTGCCAGTGACGGGCTTTCTTGTGAAGATATATTATGTCTACATTCCTTCTTGCCCCCGACATAAGCATAGGCCTTCAAACACCGTGTGGGTGTTTACATTCTTGATTTTATGGTATGCATCTGATACAGACTGACTCCTTTTCTATAATCACTCTGACTTTGTATCCAACTCCCTTTCTTTGTCTTTTTGGCTACATGAGCTTATTTCTGTAGTGTGTCATATATCTCCTGTCAGTCTTCTGATAACTTAAGTTGTCCTAATGGCCTTCTTAAACACCCTCTGCACTGCAATCTGTTCCTCTTGGCACCTACAGTGCCACCAGCTTCTTTGGGTACATTCTGTTCATAATCCTTGCTGGCACTGGCACTGTGGCACTCATTGCTGCAGTGTTCGGTGGCTAGCACTGTGGGAGAAGAGCTCTGTGGAGGAGGAAGTACAGCAGGCTGCTCATCTGTCTCCAGTCTGATGATCACCATATCTGATTACAGCCCGAATGACTTGTGAAAGTGCCATCTGAGCACGTTGGCATACTAATGGCACTCCCACTTTGAGAATCCAGTGCAAAACAGTAAAAAGCCCCAGAGTGAGTCACAGCCAAATGGCTCTGCTCCTTGTAACACGATGACAAATCTCTTTGGCAGGCAGCAGGGCATTGCTAATGCTACTCTTGGACAGGGTGCATGTGAAAACAATACCGACAATAGCTTCAATTCTACCATCTATCAAGAACCACGTGTAGCACATACTTTGCCAGTGCAGGTGCCTGGCTAACACAGTAGGACAGACAACCAAAAAAAAAAATAAAAAAATACAGTACCTTCACAGAGAAGTCTACCACCAAAACCCAACTTTCTTCCCATCATCTCTCAAGAGGTAAACCAGACTGAGTCAAGTCTTAGTCACCATGATGTAATTCTCTCTCACTGACCAATGTAACTCTCTTACTTTCAGGGTATTCATCAGAGCTGTCTTCTCTTGAATAACACTCCTCTTTTATTACATGACAGCACTGGAAAGACCATAATTGGTCATTTTTGATGATTGATTTTCAACTCTTGTACAACATTTTGCTCACGTTAGGTGCTCACTACACACACATGTAAGTTCTATAGAATTAATTAAACTCAAGTTTGGTAGAATTTATTATTATTATTTTTGTTGATTACAATTTATTCACTTTGTATCCTGGTTGTAGCCTCTTCCCTCATCTCCTCTGAATCCCAACTTTCCTCCCTTTTCTCCCCCCGTGTCTCTTCCGTAGTCCACTGTTGGGGGAGGTCCTCCTCCCCTTCCATCTGACCCTAGCATATCAGGTCTCATCAGGACTGGCTATATTGTCTTCCTCTGTGGCCTAGCGAGGCTACAACCCCTAGGGGGAAGTGATCAGAGAGCCAGCCACTGAGTTCATGCTGGAGACAGCCTCTGCTTCCCTTACTAGGGATCCCACTTGGAGACTGAGTCTATTGGCTACATCTGAGCAGAGGTTTTAGGTCCTCTCCATGCATGGTACTTGGTTAGGGTATCAGTCTCTGCAGGGTCCCCAGGGCCCAGTGTTTTTGGCTCTGTTGGTCTCTTTTGGGAGCTCCTGTCCCCTCCAGGTTTTTCTACCTCCTCCTTCTTTTCATAAGATTCTCTGCACTCAGCCCAAAGTTTGGCCATGAGTCTTAGCCTCTGCTTCAATAACTCAATCAGAAGGGCAAATGTGATAAACACCAGAAGCAGGAGAAGACAGAGAAGAGGGCAGGGGCCTACCACAGAGGGCCTCTGAAAGTTCTTTAGAATTTTAAATGGTTGTGGAAAGTAGATTTCCTCTAACATCTCTCTTATCTTTGTCAATAAATTGTGAAGCGTTGTGTTGTAGCGCTATAAAAGTCTACATTTCATCTGATCTTAATCCAGGCCCCTTTAGATGATGGAAGAAAACCACCAAAGGCAGAGAACTCAGTGGCACAAGGCTCAGTTGCAGCAGAGCCAAGATACAGCCCAGGTCTCACATCCTGTCCAACCTAATGCCCCCTAGATTGCCATGCTATAATTCCTCTGTGCTGGCATCCACTATGATCTCATTAGGCCACAAGACACTCAGTTTCTTGGAATGCTAGCTTAGTGATGCACGTTAAAGACATGATTCCTTTTTTTCTGCAAGCATACTATCAACATTTAGGATTACTTTGTAAGTAACCCTTATAAATCTCACAAATCTTACATGGTTCCACCTCCCAGTTCCCAGGTATGTTAAGTTTATAGCAAAAGAAACATAATCTCTCTACAACAAGCAAAGCCTCTTGGCTAGACCATTCTGCTTGGCATTATTAAGCCTTTCAATGAGATAGCCTTGTCAATGAGATGAAGGGGAGAGTGGCATGTGGGCCTCCAACTTGTTCAGCCTCCAGCAATTACTAAGGGTACAGCTGTTATACCAGTGGCCACAGCAGTTGCAATGTTTTGCTTAATTTTTGCTTTCAGTCTACCATAGATTTTTACAAATAAGGATAACAGAGAGTGAGACATGTGGAAGAGAAGAGGGTCTTGTTTTAATTCTAAACAATTCTAGCTGCAAGGTCCAGGAGAGCCTCTGTTTAAAATCTGAATACGAACAAAGAAAACAAAAATGACTATTGACACTTTTTCTGCTTGCCAACTATGAATCAAAAGGGGGTTTTGATTATGATTTTCATTATGAATCAAAAGGGCACCAATATCTGAGCCCATGTAAGGACATTTAAGATCAATTCAATTGTGATTTCTAGGGACTGGAAGTGAGCATTGATGTCTTTTGAAAATTAGTATGCATTCAGTGCTGAGCCCCTGTTAGGGTCTGATGTTCTCCATACTGGTGGCTCAAGACCAGATGTTCTCATTATCTTACCATCCAACATTCTTAAGGTCAGGAAGCAATCTCTTCCAGTAACAAAAGCATGCCTAAGTGAAAGGGGATGGTTGATGAGGACATCCTCTAAGCAAGTGTTTCAATCTCATTGGAGAGAGAAAAGCAAAGAAAATGTGGGTGGCTAAAAGAGCCCTCTGTCCTCTGTTTATCATCGCCAGCTGTCTTGTCAAGAACCCCCTGTCCTTCAATAACAGAGAAGTAGCATCTAATTATACTTCACTTCCCCCATACTATGATGACTAAAAGGGAAATGCAAGAAGGACCCTGGGTAAGATGTTCAATACTCATTCAGAAAGGCAAACAGGATGGACATCGGAAGAGGGAGAAAACAGTAAACAGGACAGGAGCCTACCACAGAGGGCCTCTGAAAGACTCTACACAGCAGATTCTGGGACTCATAGCCAAACATTGGGCAGTGCAGAGAATTTTATGAAAAAAGTGGGAGATAGAAAAACCTAGAGAGGACAGGAGATCCACAAGGAGAGAGAAAAAAATCTGGACACAGGGGTCTTTTCTGAGACTGATACTCCAACCAAATACCATGCATGGAGATAACCTAGAACCCCTGCTCAGATGTAGCCCATGGCAGCTCAGTGTCCAAGTGGGTACCTTAGTAAGGGGAACAAGGGACTGTCTCTGACATGAACTGATTGGCCTGCTCTTTGATCACCTCCCCCTGAGGGGGGTGCAGGCTTACCAGGCCACAAAGGAAGATAGTGAAGCCACTCCTGATGAGATCTCATAGACTAGGATCAGATGGAAGTAGAAGAGGACCTCCCTTATTAGTGGACTTGGGGAGAGGCATGGGTGGAGAAGACGGAGGGAGGGTGGAATTGGGAGGGGAGAGGGAAGGGGTCTACAGTTGGGAAACAAAGTGAATAAACCGTTAATAAAAATAAATGAACTAATTTTAAAAAAAGGAAATACATTGTTTTCCTTGCCATCCATCTTCAGATCAGTTCTGGCTTTGTTGCTTTTCTCCAGAGGATGTAGGAGAGATTCTAGAACAAATTATGTTGTAATCTTCACCTTGCAGAGACTTTCAACTTGGGAGTACACACCTAAGTGCTCTGGAAAAAAATGGTAACCTTGCAGAGCCAATTTAAACGACTAACTCTGACAGTGGTGGTGCCCTCCTTTAATCCCAGCACTCAGGAGGCAGAGGCAAGTGGACCTCTGAGGAGTTCAAGGCCAGTCTGATCTACAGAGCAAGTTTCAGGACAACCAAACCTATCCAGAGAAACCCTGTTTCAAAAATATTTTTAAAGTAAATGCATATATTTTAGTCATATCTAAAATAGCTTTAGTTCTGAATTTTAAATACCCATTCCAAAAACATCCCCATAAGAACTGATAAGATGATTCATCAAATAAAGGCAGGTGCCCATTTGTGGGATAAGCCCTGAAACCTGAGTTCTATCCATGGAACCAGGGTGAGGGAAATAGAAAACTGACTCCACACACAATGTCACATTAAATGGGCTTCACATGTACTTACATGCGCGCACATACACACACGGAAATAACAACAAAAAAATTAAACTAAGTTTACTTTCATTTACTCAGTTATATGACAGGAAACTTATTGCTCTGAGTACAGGCACGATTTTCAGTTAGTATCATCTAAAAATGATTTGAAAATCATATGACACCAGCGCTAGAGAGATAGCTTGACAATAAACAGCATCCAGCCCCAAGGGATCTAGCCTCTACTGGCTCCTGTGTTCAGGTGGGCATACCCACCCATAGACACATAAGCATGCATATAATTTTAAAATAAATATATAAAGAAATCAAACACATAGCACAGACCCAAGAAACCTAAGTGGAGAAACATGTGTTTATGTATATGTATGTACATGTGTGTGTGCGTGTGTGTGTGTATGCATATGACATTGTGTATTGTGCGTGTTAACTACTCACATGTGATTGTGGTATGAGTATGGATGTGTGTGTGTGTGTGTATATGCAGTGCAGTTGTTGTGTATGAATGTGTGCTTGTAAGTGTAACTTACGGTATGTGTTTTGTGTGTGTGTGTGTGTGTGTGTGTGTTTGTGTGTGCGTGCGTGTATGTGTGTGAAGCCCAGGAAGCCTCCTCATGCAAATCAAATAAAAAAGGAAAATGTTACCTAGTCGTAAAAAAAATTAAGTCTATAAGAATCGCTGTAAGATACTATGATTCAAGCACTTTTATTCTCATGTTCTACCTCTCTAAACCTGCAAAATAAAACACACTGTGTGAAGGAGAAAATAACTTTACGAAGAAAATAAAATTCGATCAGTACAACCATAAAATGTGCACAATTTGAATCCTTCCTTAATGAAATGAATCCATAATTGTCTTTTCCTCAATTGTCTGTCTTCAATTAAAGTAATTTTAGCATGAGTTCACTGTGAAATTTTTAAGGCAGGCTAAACGGTAAAGAGCTTAATCTGATTAAATTGACTTCATTTATTTATTAAATGATGTTTTAAGAATTCAAAGTTTACCTTGAAAGAGGGGAAACAAATTGCTCTTAAAGCATTTATCTCAGTTCAAGAAAAATTCCACTTAACTGAAAAAGTAGACAGAAATGATACATCTGTGATGGGCAATCTACCTTCAGTTTACATCAGAAACCAGATCTCTCTGGATGATCACACCCCTGTCATTTCCATAAGGGTTCCCAACACATTTTGAATGGCCCCAAGCCTCCACAGTCCTCCCTCACAAAACCCTGCTCTTCCCTATAATTTATTTGAAATAGCATACATTTTATATAACTTAAGGTAAATGTCTTTAAGTAACGTGTGCCTCAAAACATGAGCTACATTAGAAAAGCTCTGTGCTTTATTCGTTAACAAGTTGCCAGGAATCAGAAAGAGTGCCTGCCGCTGAGACTGTACTGTACTTCTTAATGTTTATACACTGATGGAATAAATGGATGCCAATGATTAAAACAAAAGAAAATAAAGAAGTGATAGTGAGGTAAGAGAGTAAAATGAGAACCGGAAGATGTAACTGGTGAGTGGTAAGATTCCCCATGTTCCCTTGTTTATTCAAGTAGAGAAATGTTGACTGTCTTACTAAGGAATAGTATATGAATGCACATACAACCACAATGTGTTTAATGTGTGTTCAAACATAAAACAATGAAATCATTGCCTTATTTGAGGTGTTGATGCAGGTGTGTGCTTATGTGTATCTAGAACAGAAAATACGTAGAAAATATGAGATCTACTCTCTTTAAAACATTGCAGGTGGAGGTCTAAACAGATATCTCAGTGATTAAGAGCGCTGGCTGCTCTTTCAGAGGACCAGGATTCAATTCCCAGAACCCATAGAGTGACTCACTACCATCTGTAACTTCAGTTCCCGGGGACTCAACAACTTCTTTTGTCTTCTTTGGGCACTGCACATATATGGTACCCAGGAACACAAGCCGGCAGAACACCCATATGCCTGACATGAAAAGGCTTCCGGTGCACAAGGACACATTGTTGTTACCTACAAGCACTGGGAGTAAGCAGCTCTCTAGCCCTTGCTCATCCTCCTTACCGAAAACTGTATACCAGACAGCCCAGCGTAGCTCAACTTCTCAACTCCCTCTCCACACCCCTCACTGACCTAAGGACTGTTTTCATTTTTGTCTTCAACAGTTTCATTGAGATATGATCAATACATATGACCAACAATTCCTAGTTATATGAATGTGACTTTTTGTGTTTATCGTTTATCAGAGAAACAATAACAATAATTAACCTACCCATCACCCAAATCAACATCTTGGTAGCTTTCTGCCAGTCACTTTTCCTGTTCCACTCAGAGTACCAGTCTCCAGATTATCTCCCAGCTTTCCTTAAGTCTCTACATTATTCCCCTTTTCTAGATTGTTATAAAAAGGTAAGTTATATATTCTTAAGGGGGTATCTGGATTCTTAACCTGATGTTAACAATTTTAAATTTATAGAAGCTTTTGCAGTTACCTGTATTAATTCATTCTTTTTAGTGTTGTGTGTATTATATTATATGACCATCAACAATGGCTGTTTTATATTTTAGCTACTACAAATCATAATACCTTTTCACAAGAATGAATCAAATCCAGAATTGCTTCAGATGACTTCCAAAAGTTTTGATACAAATAACGAGATATATTAGAGACAGGGCTCAAATTTAAATACAAGATTCATTCATGGTTTCTATGTGCCTTCTATAGAAAGCTTGAAGGTAATTTCACATACTATTCAAATATACCTATATTTCGACTGTAACCTGAAACATGAAGTCTGCATCATTAAGCATCCTGTTTCCTTCTCAAAACTACTTTTCAAACTAGAAAAGCAAAACTGTGGCATATCTACTTCCTGGGCCTGAACAATAAGCTATATTAGGCATTGGTAGAAAACCTGTCTCAAAGGACTTTTATCCACCCAACTGTGCTGCTGGCTGTCAGTGCCACATCTCTGCAGGTTTAATGGTGATAATCCAATAAAGAATATGGCTTAGAAAGAAGTGAGTACCTTTGTAGTTCTGCAGAATTAATGTGGGCTATAGAAAAATCTATCCCCTAAGCATTTCGCTAATTACACACTGTCATCGAGGTTAGCAGGCCCTTTGTTCTTGCAAAATCAGTTAGAATAAGCCATTAACTTTGTATTAGACTAGCATTAGTGGGTTCAGTATGTTGGTCCTCTTCTGATAGAAAATTTATATGCAATAAATAATTTAACATTGAAATTTACATTACACAGAAATTTCCTGGTGAAGTATCAGGGATTATTATCTGGAACAAATTACAGCAAGAAATTATCTTTTATACAATAGGCATACAACAAAGATAAGGTTTAGAAAATCATTCATTAGACCAGCAGCCTATAAAGTGACAATAGTCACTATTAATTCAAAAGTAAAGGCACATAAATAATTTCATTTAAGTATTGACATCAAAATTGTAAGTTACATATGGGAAAAATCTGTATGTTTTTGCTTTAAATAAAAGCCAACAAGATTAAAAAATCATCAGACCATTTTATAGTTATTTCCTTAAAAATATTTGTATGTCATCAGTAAAAAGTTAATCCTGACCTTCAAATAGAAATAGCATTCTAGATAACTCTGGAGAGACAGAATTTGTATACATATACTAGAAAATCAATAATAATACCTATGTAAGTGGAAAATTCTACCAGATAAGTAAAAAGATATGCTTCTCTAAATTTAGAATTATTATGTCTATGTGTGTTCATCTCAATATAGCCCCTTTCCTAATAGAAATCCTGACAAAAAAAATATTAGCTTCCGCTTATGGTAGTGAAGATAAATTCCTAGAAATGTTTTATAATCTATAGCTGTTACTTGAAGAAGAAAAGGAGAGAAATGCATGATTGCAATAATAAACAATTTGGGTATCCAGAGAATGTAAAAAAAGAAAAAGAAAAATTAGTCCACTATATATATATATATATTTTTTTTCATTTCATGGGTCAACTGTCACTCAATTGATGTTTTTTTTCAAAAAACACTGATGTGACTTTCCACTCAGCTTTGAGAAAGGCTGCAAACAACACTCTTACCTGGGTGTAAAGGGTAAACTTTTTTCCACCCACACTATAGTCTAAGTCAGGTTGACCCAGATCTGGCAGAAAATTACTTTCCCATAGGAAGAGTTCACCACAAAGCAAGGTTGGGAAAGCAACGCAACAATCAGAAGATAGCGTGCAGTAGCTGCGTAGCTAGAACCAAACGGAACGTGGGTCCTGGTCGCTGCCTTTCCATGTCTGTTGGTCACTTATAGCGTCACAAAGCCCTTGGAAGAAAAATATAAGCGAAGCACAGATTTACAATCCCCACTTGTCCTCTTTCAAAAAGGTAATGATTAAGGGAGTTGCAGGTGGGGCGCTGATGTCTATAACTCCTCTGAGTGAATAAAAGCATTATAAAACCCTGTTATTCACACCTCTTCTAGAGTGTAGAAGATATAGCAAAGAAGAGATAAAGCCTCTGTGCACTTCCAGTCCTGTACACTCCACTAAGGCTGAAGAATTAGGCAGGGCCAGAGCCTGCTCTAAGGGGAACACCAGCTACAGGATCTGGTTCTGACAAGAGAAGAAAGGCAAGGATGCAAATATCTACAACAATGTCTTTGCTCCCAGGACATAATTACTATCTGCATGTTCCATGGACAACAGGACTGATGGAATCACCTTTGAAGTTGGCCTGTCAAATATCACCTAAGGACGTCAGACATCAGCCAGAACTAATGAGACAGGGTCTCATGCTGCAAGAAAATGTTAAAGTGAGTGAACAGAACAGTAATCGGTGGGATTTATGGTTTACTTTAATCTTTCTATTTTGCAAAACGGTGGCATTGCCCATGCACTATATTTGTAGTGAAGACACAATTCATTAAAACTTACAAAGAGCCTAGACTTATACCTTGGGCATATAATATCATGCATATATTACACGCATTCACAATATTGCTGTTATCATTGTTGTTTGTTTTTATATTCCACTACAGAGTGATCCCCAATGCCCAAAAAGATGCTTTGAAAAGATGGGAAATTTTAAGTGAGAAGTTTGTATTCTCTTATGTGCATTCCTATCTGTAACAAAGTCTTTACTGTTATTTTTACAAACATAGTGAGCAGTCATTTAGTGTTAAGAATGTGCAGAGCAGAGCAGGTACTGAACCTTTCCTTCATCCACGTTAGCTCAAGACCTTAGGTTGTCTGAAAAGTACTCATTCCTAGTTGTTCTATCTTACCTCCTCTATCAATGAAACTAGTAGTTCAGTCTCCACTGATACATGGTGGGTCAAATGGACACTTCTCAGAGAGCGTCCTATTCCTTCTCTGATCTGATATGGAAGAAATTAATAATGAAGATGTGCTTTAAAAAGTCACTTATTGGCCTGGTTGTTCAACACTAAAGACACCTGCTGCCCAGCCTGAGTATCTGACTTCATTATATGGAACATACTTGGAACCAGCTCCAACAAGTCGCCTTCTGGCTTCATGGACACTATGCCATGCATATGCTCATTACACACAAAATAAATAAATGTAATTTGAAATGTCACTACAGATAGTCACTTGTCATCCCCAAGGTGTCATTTTAACTCCACAAATTCAACTTAAACTTTTCAGGGAGAAATGAAAAGAGTTGTTCTGTGTGTGCTCTGATATGAAATACCCACCCTTAATCCATACCTACCAGGGTTCCTAGTAGACACAGAGATAGTATCTAGGTATCGCTAAATGTCCTGCAGTGAATAAAATCACCAATGTTGTGAATCTGTGGTCAGAAAAAAAAATCTTTATCCAATAACAAAGATTTAAGCAGAGATTTAAAAACATAAAAAAGGTGATATGGCTAAGATTCACTTGGTAAGATGAGAAGCATCAAGTAGGAGACTTGGGAAGGACTTGTTAAAGATAAGAAGGACAAAAGTTAGCCATCATCAGTTCAACCAACCTTCTCAAAGTACAAACCAGGCTCATGGCTATGCACTGGGATGGAAAAGAGACCACGCAAGGTGTTGCCTCCTCATAGCTATGCCCAGACCCACGATGTGACAGCAGAAGCCTCTTCCAAATGTCCAATGCCTGTGATTTCAATTTGATTAATTTTCACTTTTCCCCTTTTAGAAACTACTTGGAAGACAGAACTTGGATTTAAAATCTGAGAAAAAAAAAAAAAAAAAAGACCACACTGCTGTGAGGTCAGAGCTCTAGTTATCTCTAACTTCAAAAGTGTCAAACTCTACTTGGAGGAAACAAAGAGCCCCTCTGAGACCAAATCTTGGCAGTTTGAAAGTGTTTCACCTCTAAAGCTGTCACAGCTGTTTGGGGAGTTCTTTTTGCAATTTTGTTACTCTGTGGGGATTTAAAACATTTTAGTAACTTTAATATATTTTTTCACTTCTTTATATGAGTTCGCATCTTGGTTCTGCTTTTTCTTACGTGTATGTCTTTTGACAAAATTTCAAATTCTTTGGTTCTGAAATTTAGGAGAAATGACCATGCTTATTGTGAAGGGGAAAAAAAAACACACAAGTCTTGTATACCTCCTCCAGGTATTACTGCCTAATGCAGCTGAGGCATCAATCAAGCCCTGCCTCTCAAGGACTACCCTGTGAGCCTTCTGAGGATTGGCAGTGAGAATCTTCTAACCTACAGAAGGTCTCCTCCTGGCATCTGAAGATGCTCCTAGCCCTAGCTGAACTAAAAACACTTTTGAATGTCCCATTTCCACATCAACACTGAGTTTCCTCAAGGCTGGTAGGACCCTGGGTAAGATGCTCAATCCTCATTCAGAAAGGCAAACAGGATAGATATCAGAAAAAGGAGAAAACAGGGAATAAGACAGGAGCCTACCATGGAGGGCCTCTGAAAGACTACCCAGCAGGGTATCGAAGCAGATGCTAAGATTCAGCCAAACTTTGGGCAGAGTGCAGGGAATCTTATGAAAGAAGGGGAACAGTGCGTCCAATCCTGATGAGACCTATAAGTCTAGGGTCAGATGGAAGGAGAGGAGGACCTCCCCTATCAGTGGACTTGGAGAGTGGCATGGGAGGAGATGAGGGAGGGAGGGTGAGATTGGGAGGGAATAGGAGAGGGGAGTACAACTGGGATACGAAGTGAATGAATTGTAATAAATTTTAAAAAATAAAAAAAAAAAAGACTGAACCCCAAGCACCATTCAGCTAGTCTATTCTCAAACAGTTTGCTATTACAGCACATACATAGAGATCCAAACACTCAGTGGCTAAAAGTGAGACCAGATACATAGTTCAAACAAACAAACAAAAACTATGAAGAACCTAACTCCAGTGTACGAAAAGCCAAACTGAAATAAAAGTTGAAATGAAGAATTAAGGAAAATCAAATAAGATCAACACTAATCTTCAAAAACAGGTTCAACTGAAAAGTTTTAAAGAGCAGGGAGAAGAAGTAGATCACTCAGTCTAAGAAAATGTTAACTGCAGCCACTCCTGATGAGACCTGATAGACTAGGATCAGAGGGAAGGGGAGGAGGACCTCCCTTTTCAGTGGATAGGAGAGAGACACAGGCGGGAAAGAGAGAGGGTGGGTTTGAGAGGGGAGAAGGGAGGGAGGTACAGGGGGGATACAAAGTGAATAAACTGTAATTAATAAAAATTTTAAAAAGATAAAAAAAAAATGTTAAATCTAAAATGTCCAAAATCTGAGCATGCAAAAGCTCTGGAACACTACAAAAAGGCCAAATAAAATCATATAACAAAACTCCCTCATATAATTAGAAATGCCTATTAAGGTGCAAGAGGCAAATAAAATACCAAATAGATTCAGAAATGAAACTTGACACATTACATAACAGTCAAAAAACTAAAAGTACAGAACAAAGAAAGGATAGTGAAAGGAACAAGTAGGAAAGACAGAGCCACACCTACAAGAAGATCAACTAGAACAACAGCTCAGTTTCTAAAGAAAAGTTGAAAGCCAGAGGGATTTAAACCTATGATCTAAAGATTATGAAAGACTACAGATGCCAGTTCAGACCATTATGTCCAGAAAGCTATCAGTTGTAATTAAAGGAGAAGTAGAAGTTTTCCACAATAAAAACAGATCTAAGAGTTGGACATGGTGGTGCACACCTGTAATCCCAGCACTCCGTGAGGCAGAGGCAAGCAGATCTCTGTGAGTTTGAGGCCAGTCTGTTCTACAAAGAAAGTCTAGGACACCCAAGGCAACACAGAGAAACTGTCTTGAAAAAACCAAAAGCCAACCAACCAAACTTTTTTTAAAAACAGATTTAAGGAATTTATGGCCACTAACCAAACCTTACAGAGGACACTAGAAAGAATACTTAGGTCTGAAATAGTGTTAAATATGTAAAGAAGGCATAGGATATAAAATCATAATTCCAGTACACTTAATCAAAGAGGTCAAAGAAAATAATGGAACTAGTACACCTTGTGTTATTCAAGGTTCTGTAGAGGAACACATCTGATAGAGTTTATTTATTTACCTATTCATTTATTTATTTATTTAGAAAAATAATATATAGAGGGGGGAAAGGGAGTTATTCAAATAGCTTATGAGCTGTGGTCCAGCTGGTTCAACAATGGCTATCTACCAATGGAAAGTCCAAGAATATGTTAGCTGTTCAGTCCATGAGGATGTTTTGGCTAATCTTCGGTATATACCAGAATCCTGAATAAGCAGACTTTAAAGCCAGTGAGGGAATGGATTTGCCAGCCAGAGTGGGGGAGAGAAAGCAAGCAAAGTATATCTTTTCATTTGAAAAGATACATATTAGAGGTAAGTCTTCCCACTTTAAATGATTTAATTTAAGAACATCCCCCACAGCTGTATTCAGATGCTTGGGTTTTAGATAATTCCAGATGTACTCAAGTTGTTCAATCAGTGACTACTGATAATATTAGTACCCCAGTAAAGCAACAGGGAATAACAGGTTGTATTTGAAAACAGATTGGATTAAAATATAGAGAAATATTATATAATGAATTGACATTATAAATAAAATGTACCTCATAGATATCTACAGGCATAACATTCCACCGGAACACTAAAAATGCACATTCTTCTCAGCAACTCATGAAACTCTCTCTGAAATGAAACACATATTCAGAAACAAAGCAAATCTCAGCAAATACAGGAAACTTGAAATAACATCCTATATTCTATATGGTCACAACAGCTAAAATGTGGTTGCTGGTAGAAATAGAAGCTACAGAAGGCACACAGACTCTTGAATACAAGGTAAAACACTACAGAATTATAACTGGATCAAGGAAGAAATCAAGTAGTAAATTTAAAAGTTCTCAAAATTGAATTTAAACTGAATTGTATGAAACACAATGGAGACCAAACTGAAAGCAGAGGGAGGTTTCATAGTACTAAGTGCTCACATTAAAAAATTGAGAAAACTCAAATTGTTAACTTAATGATGCACCTAGAGGCCTTGGAAAAAGAGAACTGCCCCCCCCCCGAAAAAATATAAAGGGATAATAAAAACCAAGACTGACCAGAAAGATTGTTCATAGAGAACTAGTTCTCTAGTATCTAAAATAAAACTATGTAAGCTGCAAAGGTAGATACATAATTCAACTTGCAAAGGAAGAGACATACCAGTCCTAGCCAACTGTGATGCCTATGAATCGCAACAATAACCAGCATGGCATAATATCCCCAAGGATACAAAAATAACACTTGTATCTTGAGGAATAGTCAACAGTTCATTATTTAAATGTAAGGTCTGTTCAGTAGGGAGGAATTTTTGCTTGGTACTGCCAATCTAGCCAATTCTTGTGACTGGTAAGTTCATGGACACTAGAAAAGGACATGTTACTTTCAGTTTTTCTTTTAATTTTAATTTTTATACTAATTACAGTTTATTCACTTTGTATCCCAGCTGTAGCCCCCTCCCTCATGCCCTCTCAATCCCACCCTCCCTCATCTCCTCCAATGCCCCTCCCCAAGTCCACTGGTAGGGGAGGTCCTCCTCCACTTCCATCTGACCATAGCCTATCAGGTCTCATCAGGACAGGCTGCATTGTCTTCCTCTGTGGCTTGGTACAGCTGCACTCTGCCCAGGAGGAGGTGATCAAAGAACCAGCTACTGAGTTCATGTCAGAGACAGTCCCTGTTCCCCTTACTAGGGACCCACTTGGACACTGAGTTACCACTAACCACATCTGTGCAGGGGTTCTAGGTTATATCCATGCATGGTCCTTGGATGGAGTATCAGTCTCAGAAAAGGCCCCTGGGCCCAGATTTTTTGGTTCTGTTGCTTTCCTTGTGGAGCTCCTGTCCACTCCAGGCCTTTCAATCTCCTCCTTCTTTCATAAGATTCTCTGCACTCTGCCCAAAGTTTGCCTATGAGTCTCAGCATCTGCTTTGATACCATTTTGGGTAGAGTCTTTCAGAGGCCCTCTGTGGTAGGTTCCTATCCTGTTCCCTGTTTCCTCTCTCTTCCAATGTCCATCCAGTTGCCTCTCTGAGTGAGGATTGATCATCTTACCCAGGGTACTCATTCTAACTTTTTAGGTGTACAGATTTTAGTATGATCATTCTACATTACATGTCTAATATCCACTTATAAGTGAGTATATACCATGTGTGTCTTTCTGCTTCTAGGATACCTCACTCAGGATGATCTTTTCTAGATCCCACCATTTGCCCAAAATTTCATCATTTCCTTATTTTTAATTGCTGAGTAGTATTCCATTGTGTAAATGTACTACAATTCTTGTACCCATTCCTTAGTTGATGGGCATCTGGGTTGTTTCCAGGTCCTGGATATTACAAATAAAGCTGCTATGAACATGGTTGAGCAAATGTTCTTGTTGTGTACTTGAGCATATTTTGGATATATGCCAGCAAAGTGGCTGGTTACAAAATTAACTCAAAAAATCAGTAGCCCTCTTGTATATGAAAGAAAAAAAAATAACTGAGAAATTAGGGAAACTACACCCTTCACAATAGCCACAAATAAGATAAAGTAACTTCGTGTGACTAACTAAGCAAGTGAAAGACCTGTTTGAAAATAACTTCAAATTTCTGAAGAAAGAAATAGAAGATATCAGAAGATGGAAAGATCTCCCATGCTCATAGATTGGTAGGATTAACATAGTGACTTAAGTACCAAAGATCATGCATTTAGAGGATATAGACCCCCTTCCCAGATGTAGCTCATAGATAGCTTAGCCTCCATGTAGGTTCCCTAGTAAGGGAGAAAGAGACAATCTCTGACATGAACTCAGTTGCCTGCTCCTTGATCACTTCTCCCTGGTGGGGTGACCTAGCCAGTCCACAGAGGAAGAGGATCCAGACAATCCTGATGGGACCTGATAGGTTAGAGTCAGATAGTAGGAGACGGGTTTCCCCTATCAGTGGACTAGAGGAATGTGATAGGGGAGGAAGGAGACCAGGCGCTACAACCAGGATACAAAGTGAATAAATTGTACATAATAATAAGTTGGGGAAGTAGAAAATAAATAGAAAAATAAGTTGGGAGAGTAGAGCAGACATGTTGTATTCCTCTGTTACCATAGCCAGTGAACACCACAGCACAGGTTTCTCTTTTAAACTCAGCTGGGCAAATATAGCTGTCTTCTGACCAAATGGCTAGAACTGGTCATCAATTTTCCACTGTTACAGGGAGTTTTGGTATTTCTTGTTTGTTTTTTACTCTTCTTGGCAGGTTTTCTTCTAGATGCATCTTTTGGTTTATTTGAAGTCTCATGGGTGTCATCCTTCCTTAGAGCATGCTCTAAAAAAGACATGGCTTTATTGTAAGATTTTTATCAATGCTGCATCATCCAGGATTGGCAGTCTTCACTCTGCCTATATCATATGGGAAAAGCATCTTGACCATCTTTAATGTGCATGCTAGTGACAAGAACTGATGACTATATTTTTCTTTCACATTAGGTTGATTTCTGTATACTATGATGTGTTTCTAATTTCATTCTGCTGTGTGCAGATGCAAGTTCCCTAATCTCATGAATCTAAAGACTGTCCTTCCCCCAGCCTGTGTTCTTGGATAATTTACTAAAAATTGTTTTTCCGCATGTATACTTTCTATTGTACCTGTGCCTGATTTTTTTGTTGTTGCTTTTGTTGTTTTCATTTTACTAGTATCATGCTGTTTAGATTAGTGTAGCACTATAGCCTGTTTAAAATACGTAATGTGATGCCTCTAGCTGTAATCTCTGTGTTGACTGCTTTGTGTACTTTGGATTTGATTCCTGTTCCACATACATATTAAACTTTTTTTTCTAATCTGTAAAAAAAAACAAAATAGTGTCATGATGTTTTGGTTAGGATTAAAATAAATTTGCCGATTACTTGGCACTGCTTATACATTTTAGTAATGTTAATTACTCTAATTCAGGGAGAAAATCTGTCTTTATCTGTGTTTGCTCCCATTTCTGGTTTTTAGAGCTTTATTTACTGTTATTTCTAAAAACAAATATAATACATTTTTTTTCATGCTCACACACAAAAAAAGGCTAAAAAGTTGAAAAGGACAAATTAAGAAGGACGTTTCATTTTTAAAAATTATTATATGAATTCAGTGTACATAGTACTGTTATGTAATTACATCTTCATACAAGTCTGCTGAATGTCTTCCCTTCCATAGCCCCGCCTTTCTGTGTTTCTCCCCCACCCCACCCCCACTACTCACCTTTATTCTTCCAGACAGTTTAGCTTCTGCCGTTATGTCATACAAATGTGATTTTATTCATTTATGCAAAACTCTATGGACCACATATGAGAGAAAACCTATGTTTGTCTTCCTCTGACTGCCTTAATTTGCTTAACATGGTAAAGATGGGCACTTTTATTATTCTCAGTTTATAGAGATTAAAAAAAAATGCAAAAGCAATGGAATTACTAAAAGATGGATTTAAAGACTAATCAAGTTCTCCAAGGTCAAGTGAACTGGAGCTCAGAAACAGTCTACATCCAACCCCTCTCTTTCCTATTGGAGACTCATAATAACAAAGTAACAGAAAGCATTACAGTAAAACTAGACTGAAAAGCCTTGTGGAGAGCAAGCCTGAAATCAGACAGACAAAGGTACTGCTGCAGAGCTTATACCAAAAGGCTTCTATTGCCCACATTCGGGCTCAAATGCAGTGGGGGATTAAAACCTACAGGCAAGCAACTTTGGTCATACTAAGTGGACAGTCAGTCCAAACTATAGAATGATGTAGGAAGTTGATACACGTAGGTTTGATCATTAAATTAAAGATTTACAGAATATTGGCTAATGAAATAACTCAGGAAGAAGTGTCGTTTGCTATACCTGACTATCTGGATTTGATCCTTGGGACCCACATGGCCAAAGGACAAAAAACAACTTCTACAAGTTGTTCTGTGACCTCTGTATACACACTGTAGCACAGCTGTCCGCACAAACACAGGCACACAATAAAATGTAATAAATTTCTTTAAAATAAAAATATTATATAATTATATCTTATGGTTGGAAATTATCTGGGCCCATAGCTGAAAGTCCTCTATCTTATCCTAATGTTCCCATATCAATTATGGTAAGTCACTGTGTTCCAAAGCATTCAGTGCCAATTTTTTATGGTGCAGGTTGCAAGAAAGTTCTTTAAATTGTGCTAGAATCTGGGAACACTTGCTTTTTTATTCATGTGCCTAGTTCAATTCTATGCAAACAAAGGCATCTAACACACCCATGTGTGTGCAGCAGAACAGCCAGTCCTAAATGTGCTTCTGTCCTATAACAAACGTCACTACATTCTGGACTGCATTCCGGGTGATGGGTCCCATGCTACTCACTGCCCAATCATTTGCTTCCTGCACATCTAGAACCATAAGTCAATGTATCTTCCACTCTCCCTTCAGGAACCAAAACTAGAGGCAGCACTGATGCTTTGATAGCTCATCAATTCTGAGAAGAGTGAAATTATTTCAAAGTAAATAAGCATGGCATTTTTCTCTTAATCCTTCGTCAGGCCACTTTATTTGTATTAACCTGATTGATTCAAACTGTGTCTTGTGTTTGGTCATTGTTTCTATTTTTCTTTTACTGGTGTTACTGTTTAAGAGTTACACAAGCTTTTACAGGCTCAGTAATTATTTTACTGTACTAATGTGATATTTGAGTATGTTGAATTTCACTTAAATTTCCGTCATCTGTGGCATTCTTTTAGCATCATTTCTCCATTTCTCTATAAAATCACAAAGAATATGTTAATTTAGGATTGATCTGCTCTGTCCTGTAGACACCTTTCTTTAACCAAGCTTGTGAAACTCCAGAAAACTTAAAGTTTGAAAGTTGCATTTCTCATAAAGATTCCCTAAGTACCTTAGATGTCTCGCTTTCAAACTGGCCCATGCCCAATTAGTGTAAATTATTTAGGCTCCTCAGTAGATATATCAAGGCAATTTGTCAGCAATCTGTAAAGCGATTTACCATTGCATCTGGCATTGACAGTTGGCTGTAAGAATACTTCACTTTCAAATGGTCTGGTGACAGTTGATAACTGTCATTCAGTCTGATCTTCAGTATATCCTCTGTCTTAAAGTGAGACGTACTAAAAGAAATAAAATAAAACAATGGAATCAGCCAATGGAATTAAAAAGCTGTACAGAGAGGAGGCTTAACAAATACTTTATCCTAAATGTTTCTCCTAATGTCATTGACAACTTTAATATAGTGTACAATTCACTAAAATACATTAGGTATTTTAAAAATCTGTCTTTAATGCTATTACTGACTTAATATTGACCATTAGCTTTTAAAATGGTTTTCTAAATAAACATCTTCTCATTTTGAGGTAGAAGAGAAGCATTTTTCTTTCTTTATTGGTAATTGTGAAACTGTTTCTACTAATGTAAAAGTGAAATAGACAAATTAAGTGGACAAAAGTACTCATGGAGAATAATTATGAAAACGTTAGTGGGAAACTGATATATCAACTATTACTATTTGATTTTAGAGTCAATAGGTGTTTCTCTACTACTGATGTGAAAGGAATTGAAGAAGACACATTAAAGAATGCATAAATAGGTGTACAGATTTTACTATGATTATCCTATATTATATGTATAATATCCACTTATAAGTGAGAATATACCATGTGTGTCTTTCTGCTTCTGAGATACTTCCCTCAGGGTGATCTTTTCTAGTTCCCACCATTTGCCTGCAAATTTCTTTCTTTCTTTCTTTCTTTCTTTCTTTCTTTCTTTCTTTCTTTCTTTCTTATCCTTCCTTTCTTTCTTTCTTTCACATGCATCTTGGTGCTTAATTATTTTAATTACATTTTTATTTTTAATATTAGTTACAGTTTTTTTAACTTTGTATCCCAGCTGTATCCCGCTCCCTCATTCCCTCCCAATCCCACCCCCCCTTCCTCATCTTCTCCCTACCCCTTTCCAAGTCCACTGATCAGGGAGGACCTTCTCCCCTTTCATCTGAGCCTAGCTTATCAGGTATCTTCAGGCCTGGCTGCAAAGTCCTCCTCTGTGGCCTAGCAAGGCTGCTCCTCCCTCGGATGGGGTGGGGGGAGAGGAGGTCAAAGAGCCAGCCATTGAGTTCATGTCAGAAATAGTCCCTGTTCCCCTTACTAGGGAACCCACTTGGATATTGAGCTACCATGTTGCCTGCAAATTTCATGAGTAGTATTCCACTGTATAAATGTACCACAATTTCTGTATCCATTCCTCAGCTGAGGGACATCTGGGTTGTTTCCATGTTCTGGCTATTACAAATAAAGCTGCAATGAACATGGTTGAGCAAATGTCCTTGTTGTGTACTTGAGCATCTTTTGGATATATGCCTAGAAGTGGTATGGCTGGATCTTGAGGAAGCGCTATTCCTAGTTGTCTGAGAAAACGCAAGATTGATTTCCAGAGTGGTTGTACAAGTTTACATTCCCACCAGCAGTGGAGGAGGGTTCCCCTTTCTCCACAACCTCTCCAGCATGTGTTGTCACTGGAGTTTTTGATCTTAGCCATTCTGATGGGTATAAGGTGAAATCTCAGGGTCGTTTTGATTTGCATTTCCCTGATGACTAAGGACATTGAGCATTTTTTAAGTGTTTCTCTGCCATTTGATATTCTTCTGTTGAGAATTCTCTGTTTAGCTCTGTACCTGATTTTTTAATTGGATTATTTGACTTGTTTTTTTTTTTTTAATTTCTTGAGTTCTTTATATATTTTGGATATCAGCCCTCTGTAAAATACAGAGTTAGCCTGGGTAACATGATCTCTCCTCATTCAGAAAAGCAAATGGGATGGACATTGGTAGAGGGAGAAAACAGGGAACAAGACAGGAGCCTACCACAGAGGGACTCTGAAAGACTCTGTCATGCAGGGTATAAAAGCAGAGGCTGAGACTCATAGCCAAACTTTGCGCAAACTGCAGGAAATCTTATGAGAGAAAGACCTGGAGAAGACAGGAGCTCCACAAGGAGAGTTAAACAAAAATTGGGCTCAAGGATCTTTACTGAGACTGATACACTAACCAAGGACCATTCACGGAGATAAACTAGAACCCCTGCACAGATGTAGCCCATGGAAGCTCAGTGTCCCAATGGGTTCCTAGTAGTGGGAACAGAGACTGTCTCTGACATGAACTCAGTGGCCTGCTCTTTGATCACCTTCCCCTCAGCAAGGTGCAGCCTTACTAGGCCACAGAGGAAAACAATGCAGCCACTCCTGATGAGACCTGAGAGACTAGGATCAGATGAAAGGGGAAGAGGACCTCCCTTATCAGTGGACTGGGGGAGGGACATGTGAGAGGATGAGGGAGGAACCTACATTTGGGATACAAATTGAATGAACTGTAATTAATAAAAAATAATAAAATTTTAAAAAGAATGTATAAATAAATGTTAGTTGCAATCACAGTCTCCAAACTATTTTTAAAAAGGGAAAAATACACATTTGGCAAGTTAATGATAGATAAATGAAAATAAAACAAATGTTTTCAGTCAATACATGCTCATTGGCATAGAATTTAGTAGTCAGAAGAGATGCAAGGAATGTCTCCATTAAGATTTGAGAAGATTGTGATGAATCAATACTGGCCAGAATCAGATAATGATAGAGGAAGAGGAGTTAAATGAAAAAGGTAGAGTGTGGAGAACTTGACTTCATAAAATAAACAATTATATGAATAAGAAACAATAGAAACTGACAATTTACAATCTTGAGCATTTTTTGCATTAGTCAATAAATTATTAATTGAATTAAACAGATCTTGAATCAGCTATGGTAACCATAAAAGACCAAGAAGAAATATTGTATGTTCTACAGAGATGAAAACCAAATGAAAGAGACAAAAGCAATATACATGAAAATACATAAGTAGAAAAACATATATAATAATCACATAGAAGTCTGTGCATTAGAATAGAATGTGTAATGTCAGTATCAGCATTAATGATATAGTTACTCTTGGTGAGGCTGGATAGATAGAATAGATAGATAGATAGATAGATAGATAGATAGATAGATAGATAGATAGACAGATATTTTCATAGATAGATAAATTTTGTATTAAGGCTTTATTTGAAATGCTTACTTTTAAATTCCCTGGGTTCTTATAACATAATTATTACTTCATCTATTTGCTTACTAATGAAGAATTTATCCTAACTTTTCCTTTGTGTCTGAGTTCTTATAAAGTCTTTCTTTCATGGAAAATATATTGTGGCATGAGACCCTTTATGTTCTGTGTTTCAAGAATTCTAATTATTATTCAAGGGTCTTCTTAACATTCTGTGTAATGAAGGAGAGTATTACTCTTTAATCATTGCTTGATGGATTACAATCAGCATGTCTAGACAAAGTGAGTTCATGTTTTCCTCCCACAAAAATTAGCAAGCAACAATTATGCAGCTTCTCTGCTATTTTGCAGAGAAAGCTTCAGGAACATCAGAAGCTCCAGCTCCCAAAACATGACAAATCAATTGATAATCTCCTGTCAAAATGGAGTCCCAGTTGCTGTATATATATGCACACAGTTATTACTTCCAATGAAATTGCTATTTCAGTGATCCTTCAGTCATTTTTTTTAACTTACAAGAATTCTTGGTATTTAAGGACCTAGGCAATAACTAAGTTGTTGAAAGAACATTTTCTTTACATCATCAACAACAAAAATTTTTGTTTTCTTCCTAGCACTTAGTGTCACTGATGTGTTTGGGAACAACCTATGAGGTAAATAAATGTTATCTATGGTGAGTGCAGCATGCATGAAAAAGTGCATGATATACACTTTGCACTTCAACTGAAATGTAAATAAATTAGTCCTTCTTTTTCTTCCATATTATTAAGAGGCATATCTTTATGCTATGTCAATAAAGCATACTTAATTTTCCTAGTGATTGAAGGTTCCCTAAAATCTTAGATCCTAAAAGAATAAGCAACCATAGAAATGAAAACTTTTCATCCAGTGCAACAAAGGCCACGAGAAAAATGTCAGTGTATCAAGTGTTCCCAACTGGAAGAGCTAGGAGGGACTTGATAGCAGAGGGAACATTTCAAGTGAACTTTGAAGAAGCTCACTTTTAGTCAGATAATTAAGTGGTAGGAGGCCATATCTGAAGGTAAGAAAAAGTCATAGCAGACAATTCAGGAGGAGACGACAAAACAGAACCTATTCAGAAAAGAGGGGTTTGTCCCAAAGGTCTCGCTCTACAGCTTGCATTTATGCTGTAAGTGTGGGGAAGCTAAGAAACGTGGATGGAAACCAGGCGGGAAAGTGTATTACAAGAACAGTCAGATGACAGTCGATAGTCTAGATTATGGTGTGTCATACATTAATTTATGATTTATTAGTACAATAAATTTAAGTTCTAGATTTTATGTTGTACTGCTGTCTTGATGCCCTTTTACAGCTCTTTTCTTTTTACTCATATGACCCACAAAACAATGAACTTAAAAACTGAAAAATCATTTTACTCTATGTTTTTTTTTTTTTAAGAAATACAAATACCCCCTGAATTAGCCATCTCAGAATTTAGGAAACCCCGTCTACATACAATCATTTAATTCAGAAATCTACAGTCCTCCTCTGTATGTTGATCTGAACTGAATTTCTTCCATGTGGCTATAATCAGGCACCAAAGTGGGCATAGATGAAGGTCCAAGATTGTTCAGCTACCAACATGTCTCACCTCAAGTCCACATGATCTTTGTAACAAGCTGTCTTCTAAGAGAGCAAGACAAATTATGCAAAGATACAAACTTGAACCAGTTTAACTGAGCACTCTGTCCTACCACTCAAATTAAGTGACAAGCCCAGCTCAGAATCCCAGGCAGAAAAGGAGAGTCCATGTGTCATTTCCAGGTAGGATAAGATTAAAAAACAAAACAACTATGGCCTTGGGTTTTTCAGGCTGCCTGCTTTACAGAGTAACAGTGTTACTTGAACTTCAAACAATTTATGTTCCGTCTATAAACTAACCCAGAAACTGACTTTTTTTTTTTACTTAAATTGTTTGAGCTATAACTCTATCTTTTTCTATCACTCACTTTGGAAACCCGTATTATTTTCTCCACTGATGTTTAAAAGCACCAAATGTAAATCAACAAAATCATTTTTTTTTCACTGAGTCATTATACACAGTCATTAGAGTTTATTCATCCTCCACCAAAGGTTTCCAGGAGGAAACACAACACTAAATATGTTCGGTTGCATCTAAGCTCGGCTGAAGGAATACCAAATCCTTATCCCAGTGAAGGGGAAGAGCAGTGTTTGAGGTTCCCATGTAATCACCAAAGCCAAGCCTCTAGGTCCCGAGGGGGTTCATTTGTGAATGCAAGGGCATAAAAATAGGAATGCCAATCTGTTCTTCCTTTTTCAAAACAGATTTGGATCACTTTCGTGTATTTTTGGAAAACTTTGTTCACTTCATCTTCTTGGCATTTCATTAGACTTTACGATCACAGAATCAACTCTCCTGAAACAAAGCGAAACATGGCTCTTTGAAATAAATGTTGTCATTAACAAGCCATGCCAGGCACAGTGACAGATTTGCAGCTGTAATGAATAACATTTCCCGCAAAGTTCTCCTGTCTGACAGAAAAGCTGTGACATTACTGCAGGCAACGGTGTTGGAAACGAAAAGATTGATTGATGCAAGTGGATAATTGAAACCTCAGTACTGTCACATGCGTGTCAGCCTAACAACCAAACCGCTACTCTGAGATAATATTTATCATGATACATCCTCTCTAAGAATAAAAAAGAAAAAAAACACATGTTGAAAACATAGACTGAATCCCATTAAATATGATTTAGGGGGTGCCATTGTAGACCAGTCTATCAATGGCAATAAATTACACAGTACTCAACCTTGCTCTAAAATTCACATTTTAGTTGAAAATTAGTTTCTGCAGAGAAATCCAATCAAAGTAGGCAGTTAACTCTGCTTTTAATAGCAAAGTAAAGGCTGCGTTTTCTACCTCATAGGTAATTAACATTGCAGTAAACCGGCATTCAGAGGGCTGAGTGTGACCCACGATCCCAGTAGCACCTGGCTAAAAGTTTCTTCTCAGCCTCATTTTTCTTGTCCAGTCATTTGTAACAGGTTTCCTCCTAAACACATAGTTTCACACTTATGTAGAAAATGTTCTCCATGTAAACCACGCATGATTCATATACATATGTGTCCTTGTAAAACGTAACTTATAGAGAAGAGTGGTTTTTGCCTACTCTTTCATTTCAAGTTTGGAGGGGAAAGATGTTGTGATTTTTCATATGGAAAAAGCCAGCATCAAGAAGCTCTCCATCAGTTTCTCAATTAGAGTCTTTGGAGTATCAGCCAGGTTTTCAAACATGTAAAAAGGATTACAATAGTTGTTGATGGCTAATTAGCCTGGTTCACCAGGAAACTTGCCTGAATGTGGCGGAAACTCTTGGTTCAGGATGGTATCCTCATCACAAGAATTCTGGAGTCACACATATTGCAAAGAAAGAGGTGATGTGTCCTCTGCCTTCACAGTGCTAGGCACCCATGCTCTCAAGCTTTCCCAGAACATTTCAGGGCATCATTCATCCATGTATGATTTCCAAAAAATAACTGATCTCCTGGCTTATCAATAAAGCTTTACCCATTAGACATAGTATATGTAATTAGCTGTAGGTTCTCCAGTGGCCTTCCCAGCATAACATTAGCTTTGTAATGAATAAATCAGAGGACACAAGGAATGAATTTTGTCACCTAAGGGCTTTATAACTCCAATAACATACAGAACAAGGAAAGTGACATGTTTTCCAGTCGGCACAGTGGGCGGGGAGGGAGTGGAGAATAAAAATAGCCTTTAAATTATTTTAATCAAATTTGCCTCACAGGTTTTGTTCCACAAAAGTCAAACATCTTTCACCTTTTCCCTAGATTCCTCATTTCCTGTAATAACGTCTGCCAATATCTGCCTTCCCTGAGCCTTCCTTCTTTTTTCTTTTATTCGTTGATATTCTCTTTCTTCACATTAGACTTTTCTCTAGGAAGATATTACATGTCTGGATTTTTTCCACATTTTAATTGCTGAGGTTTGTTCCTCTGACATTGCATCGGTCACATTTACATCTTCTTTGTATCTCATTCCTTTCTTTCTAACATTCCAAGAAGTCTAGGCCAGTCTCACCATTAATACTGTTAGCCTGTGAATTTGCCATTAAATTCCCAGAACTATCTATAAATTGATTTTTTTTTAATGTATGTGGGTTGTTTCCATTGAAACAAGTGTTAAAACAAAATACAAAATCATTAGTAATTCAGCCACAGCTTGACTCTTAAAACTTTTTTGAGATTATAATTACATAAATTCCCCTTCTATTTCTTCTCACCAAACCCTCCTACCTACCTCCCCACCTGCTCTTCTTTCAAGGCCTCTTTTACTTTAATTGTTGTTCACTCCCTCTCTGTCTCTCTGTCTCTCTGTCTCTCTCTCTCTCTCTCTCTCTCTCTGTGTGTGTGTGTGTGTGTGTGTGTGTGTGTGTGTGCAATACACACAGACACAGACACATGTGCACATATATTCCTAAATACATAAATACAACCTGCTCAGTTTAATCTCTCACTTCCTATAATGCTCAGAGCCAACAAGATGTACAAATTCTGTGTTGTCGAACTCCAGGTCTCTGGTCCTTCCTTTTACATATTTCTATTCTTTAAATACTGCAGGCTTTTAAAATTGAACTCCTGTGTACTTCACAAAGCAGAAACAATAGCTGACTACCTACCGAGTGCCAGAAAAATAGAAATGAAAAAAAAAAAACTCCTAACTTTATTGATTTTTTTCATTATGAGAGAAAATGGGAAACAGTGAGCCAACAATCATGTAACTTATAAGCAGCTTTAGAATATAATGCAGAATATAAAACACAGAACAGTAATAAAGAGGTTAGTTGTTAAGCCCAGACAGCTCAGGATAAAGACCAGCATGGTGCAGGCCTGAAAGACCCATGCTCCTGCTTGCTCCAGCCCCCTTACCTAAATGGCATCAAAACAGAGTTGCAGGATGCCCCAGCCCCACTCCTGCATGACCACTAGGCACTTGAACCAGGACCTTATATGGAAAAAAGCCAGTTCTGACATGTCACCTTTCCCCTTGCCCAGAACTATAAGAACTATCCGTCTTGAGTCTCGCGCAACTTTTCTGGCCTGTGCTCTGGGACAAGTGAACTTTTCCCAAGCGCTGCAACAATAAACCTGAGCTCGTTTGCTACCAATTTCATCTGATCTGGTCATTTTGCATCGTGTTGCACAGGAGCCTCTCGTTAGTAATGTCAGGAAGTAGGGTGGAATGGTTTTGTTGTTGTTTCAGTTAAATATGTTATCTAGCTACATAAAATTTGAGCAAAACCAAAGGAGGCCAGGCTGTAGCGATGTCCCTTCACACATTTGTGGTGTTTGCTGTTTGCAAATATGAGAGCATGTGGAGGCTTGCCTTCCCTGTGCTCAGAAAGGGAAGGCTATCTCCATCAAAATGAATGGTTTTAGGGAATACCCCACTTCTCCAGGCTTCCTGATCCTCTAGCATTTGATCACAGTAATTGAAAGTTAAATTCTCATTGTTTAGGTCACAGACATATGAAATATATTGTATAGCTGACTGTAATACAGTGTGTGTGTGTGTGTGTGTGTGTGTGTGTGTGTGCATCCAAAAGAAGTCAATAAGTCTTAGATAAGGCAGGTAGTCAGGAGTTAAAGCTTCAATAATCTGATGTAAAACATGGAGATAAAAATTCATAGAAAATATTGTCCATTACATAATATCCGCTGCAGAAAGAGTCAGTTCCTATACCAGAAAACTACATGTCTGCCTAGCAAAAGTTGATATTAAAATAAACCAAGTACATGATGTTGTCATTCTTATTGAGAGTTTGATATTAAAGTAAGAAACCAAAAGCACCCGCTGTAGCGCTAGGTAACTTTAAGGTCCTTCAGACGACAGCCCTGTGCTCTTTCTAGTCTGATAAATACTTCATGTATTCCAAATCAGTGGCCAGTGATTTGTGGGCATACAGCCAAAATTGGAAAATCTCAAAGCCCTCATTGAAAATATAAAATATTTTGAAACGATATCTAAATTACCTACTTGAAAGGAGACCTTTGATTTTTCCAGAACTTTACTGCCTCTCCTGGGCATATGTCCTTCTGGTTGTGTTGGTGCCTATTGAGTCAATCCCCAGCCTCTGCCAAAGTGAGAACACTTTCCAGATCTGCACCTGACAGTGTGTCTAAGATCTGATTCTTACTTGCTTTGCATTAGCTCTTATTTCTTTAGAGGTCTTACTCAGGCCCTTGGCCTTTTTATGCAACCTTATTTTTCATCAAACAAACCCCCAAACTCCACTTCTTTGAAGCTGCCATGGAACTTATTGTTCAACGAAAGGCCTCTCAGTTCTCAGTTGTTGATGTGGATCAAACAGAATATGTTAGACCCTGCTTTAATCATTCTTTCCTTGCGGTGCTTCGTCTTAAAAGTCCTGGTGCACTGTGATATATCACTGCTTTATGCACTTCTCCTTGGCACACAGCACCCACCCTCTGGGAATCACGGTTCCTGTCTGCTGTGACCTGCTTCACAACATTCTCCAGTTTGTCTTATAGAGCTCTGGATTTTTGTTTATTTGATTGGTTGTTTTTGGTTTCTCTTTCAAGCTTCAGATCTCTTCTAAGGTCATAATAAAAATTTTTTAGATAGGCAAGCAAACCTAAGTCTGATTGAATCAATAAAAAAAAAGAATGGTAAGTGACAAAGGTAAAGAATAGCTGAATGATATAGCTTTATATTGAGTAGCAACCAGACTGCCTGGTGTCTGAAATCAGATTCTAATGCGACATTTCTTCAAGGGACGACTTAGAGCTAATATGTGTGTCTGGTAGAAGAAAACTTTCCTCCAGCCACAAAGATACCTGTACTGGAACCTCTGGGACCTCTGTACACCTTATTTTGGCAAAAGTAATTCATAGATGTGACTAATAATATGAGCCTTCAGAGGGGAGACTAACCAGGATATACCAGCAGACCACCTGTCCTCACTAGAGTCCTCAGAGGCAATGAGGGATTTTTCTGGGTAGGAGATATGATGATGGACATCCAGAAAAGAACTTGGGCAGCAAAGGGTCAGAGAATTAGATAACCCCTGGTGCCTCAGGAAGGAAAGTGGTTTGCTGCCACTTGGATTTCAGACCACAGAGACCTATGGTGCTCTTTTCATCCAAACATGTGTAAAGATAAATGTGTGCTATTTTAAGCCGGTAAACTTGTAAGAACTTATTACAGTAACACAGTAAACTCAGCCAGCCACAGGGGGGCTTCCTTAAAATAGGAAAACCAACCACAGCATCTTCAACCTCTTGTGGGAAAGAGAAAAAAGAAAATAGAAAGGAAAGGATTAAGGAGAGGAAGATCAGAGCTTGCTCAGAATTTTGAATGCAGTAGCAATCATATTTCTGTCTAGTTGTCTGTCTTGCCACTTTTTTGAACAGAATGCCATATACCTCTTCAAAAAAAAAAAACCCTGAGAAAACAGCAGGGTAGCCCTCTAGAGACATAGAGGGAGGTGACGTACCTGTCCTTCACTGCCTCTCTTCTGGTAAACAGACCCTGACCTCCTCCCAAAGTCTGATGGATACAGATAGAAGTTGAGGTTTCTGGGGAGCATAGGTCTGAGCAGTCATGAAAAAAGAGGGCTGTCTATTGCACTTCGCCTCTGAACTGGGAAGACTTGAGCTGGCTGAATAAAGCTAGAGAAGCAAGAATAAGCATTTTCATACTCTGTAACTAGTGTCAGTTTTGTTGCTCTCCTTCCAAAGCATCTGTGGCTCATGAAGACTGTTGGTTGACAAGAGTTGGAAACCCATGATTTGATTTTAAGGTAGTTCTGAGAAAAATGTTGTCCCTGAGCTGAAGTCCCTTACTACATATTTAATTCTCCCACTTATCACATGAAGAGTTGATGATAGAGGTGAAAGAAGATTGCAGGTGGACCTCTGACAGCAGAAGCAGAACTTGAAACCGTTTCGTGTGTGGTGGCAGAAATTCTGACCCTTGGTTCAGAAAAATTCTATGGTGATGAGATGGGAAAGATGGCCTCGACTTTCAGGCTTTTATATCATCCTTTCCAGTATTGTTTGAGATCTGTGCAAAGGTCATATGAAGAATTTGGTTATGTGTGTGATGAGTTTTTGACATCTGAGTCATACTACTAGACACATGGGGAAAAGGAAAGAAAGAAAGTGTAGGGGTTGTGGTGTTTTCTGGGGTAATTACTGAGTTTTACTCCAGGAAAGTTGGAAAACTTTGGTGTTTTTCTATCTTTTTATTAACCAAAGACACAGCAAGTCTTACAAGGCAAGATAACAAGAACCCTCAGTGATGTGGCACAGAACTGTGGGAGTGGCCAACCAACTACTGTTCCAGATTGAGACCCATGCCATGAGATGGAACCCACTGCTGATGCTGTCCGGAGGGCTAAGAAACAGAGTAGACAGCCCAGAGACCTGCAATAAAACAAAACACAAATGGAAAATAAAGACAATGAAATTATTCCTAATGCTATTCTGTTCTACTCATGAATTGGATCTAGCCCAATTGTCATTGGAGAGGATTCACACTGCAACTGATGAAAATAGACGCAGAGACCCACAGTCAAACATTAGGTGGAGTTCACGGAAATCCCACAAAAGAGGGGAAAGAAGGATTGTAGAAGACAGAGAGGTCAAGGACTCCACAAAAAAAAAAAAAAATCAACTAACTTGGACCCATAATGGCTCACAGATACAGAAATGCCAACCACAGAACCTGCATGAGTATTTGTAGGTCCTCTACAAATATGCTATAGTTGTGTAGCTTAGTCTTCTCCAGGACTCCTAACAGTGGATGCGGAAGTTGTCTCTGACTCTGTTGCCTGCCTTTGGAACCCTTTCCTCCTATTGGGTTGCCTTGTTTAGCCACAACTGGAGAGGAGGTACCTAGCCTTACTGCAACTTGATATGCCTTGGCTGGTTGATTTCGTGGAGGCTGGTCCTTTCCTGAAGAAAATAGGAGGAGGGGGTGAGGTGCGGGAAGAAGTAGGGAAAGATTGAGAGGAGAGGGAGGAGGGGAAACTGTTCAGAATGTAAAATAAATAAAATATATAAAAAAAAGAAAGAAAATGGAACTCATGGCCATATGGCATTAAAAAAATGCAAAAGTCACCAGAAAAAGTCAGTTAGAGCTTTGACCGTGGAAGAGGAGAAAAACCAAAGACTGATACAACACCAGCTTCATGATTTCCCCCTTGCCTGTAGTCTTGACTGTATTTAGTGTCCTCTCTCTCTCTCTCTCTCTCTCTCTCTCTCTCTCTCTTTCTCTCTCTCTGTTGTGTTTGTTTGTGTGTGTGTGTGTGTGTTTCTATCAATTTTACTCCTTTATATTGAATTTACTTTGTCTTCATTGGCAGAGGAGCTTGTCACCATCAATGCGGAGGTTTCACATGACAACAAAGACCTGGGCCAGGGTGATATGTTCATCAAGCAAAAACAGAAATTCCATAAATACTTTGTTTTATTTCAGTAAAATAAGTAAATGTGCTTCTGTAAACTTGTATTAAATTTGTTTTAATAACTTTTCAATTTATGTAAGACATCCTCATTACTCTCTCTTAATACTCTTCGACCCTTGTCAATCTCCCTTCCACTTTATAAGCTTCATTCTCCTATTCATGGTTTTATTAATCTTGTTTTGTTTACCACTGGGTTTAACTGTGGCTATCTGTGTGGCTGTGGTTTTAAACTATCTATTGGAGCCTGGTAGGTTCATCAGTGGATGCACAACTGAAGACAATGACTGCCCCTCCCCTAGAATCCATAGTCAGTAGTTCACAAAGGAAGAGGAGGGCCCTATGAATCTCCCCCTGATCCCTAACCAACTGAGGCCAAGCCCAGTTTTGTGCAGGAAGCCAGAACTGGGAGATCATGTTTACAATAGCTATGACATGCCCAGAGGATAGCATGTCACAGCCTTTCTCTCTATCCTCCAGTTCTTACTTTTTTTTTTCCCGCCTCCTTCTTGGTGATATACAAATGTCCAGGTTAGGGCTAAAGGTTGTGCATGGGTTTGTTGTGTGGACGGAAATGTCTGATGTGTTTGTGTAGACGTTGTAAATATGATAGGGCCAGGTCTAAGCTATCAGACACACCCACTCTCTTTAGTATTGCTTCTCATATGCCAATCATTGCACTTTGCTTTCCCATTGTGGAAAAAGCCTATTGTTCCAAGATGCTGTTAGGCCTAGAAGCACACTGCTGTTCCATCATGGAAAAACACACGAAAGGCACAGGGAATTCAACCATAAGAATGTGGAGCACTTGTAACTTACACAGAGTGACATGCAACTGCAAACAGCTGAACTTCTCCCAAACCCTGAACAGCATGCTCATCAGTCTCCTCCTCAGATTGCTGATGCTGCCAGCTTCCCCATCTTTCTCTTGCCTTTCCTTCAGTAGGCAAAGTGTTTCCTAGCTAGCTAATTTCTAACTTTTTAAGTAAAAAAAGAGCTGCTTTTGGTGGTACTTGCTTCTGAAGAGCTCCTGTTGTCACATTTGTTCAAATACTGGTCTCAGTTGTGTATGGAAGAGTCTGAGCTCAGTGTTTACACAGAGCTGTTCTTACTGAAGCATGCCTGGAGTGTGTTACTGCCATTCGTACTCAGGTGTGTCTAACACATGGAAGCATCTTCCTGGCATCTGTGACTCTCAATATTGAGTGATTTTTTTTTTCAATCTTCCTTGACAAGATTTGTAGCATATTCCATGTGTACTATGCCTGACAACAATCTCACTCCTTTTGAAGGGCTATTCATGTCCTTCTGTAAGTGATACCAAATTATGGCTGTTGGCTTTCCAACTTCATATTATCTAGTTCCCTCTCTTTTCTCAGATGTACTGTAGTCTGATGAATGAGTGGCAGCTCACCCTGATGTCGCTGTTACTGCCAGGAGGCAGCCGTACATTCAGCAACAGTTTTCCGGTGTTGAAAACACTGCACTCCTGGAAATTCGCTGTTTAGTATTAACCATAGGAACTTTAACTACTTCAGCACTTAGTCCTCTTGATACACTAAGTTATAACTACCAAAAGTACTCATATTTTCTGAAATCTTTCACCACAAGGCTACAGCTTGTGACTGTACTGAGGTTAAGTTGCCTTTACTGGTACCCAGTGTTAGGAGCTTTCCTGTGCTAAGCATCCAAAAGTGCTAAATGACTTGGATCTTGGTCCTCATTTTACAGCATAATTGTTTAAGCCAAGAAAACATGTTAACATTGTTCTACAAGCATTGTGTGCAAAATATTAGAAGTTCCCATAGTGCTGTAGCCCAAGTTAAGCTGCTCTTTGACCTTTGGATAGAGAGTTATATCTTTTTTTTAATTTTAATTTTATTTTTATTAATTACAGTTTATTCACTTTGTATCCCAGTTGGAGCCCCTTCCCCTATTCCACTCCCAATCCCACCCTCCCTCCCTCTTCTTCTCCTATGACCCTCCCCCAGTACAATGATAGGGGAGGTCCTCCTCCACTTCCATGTGACCCTAATCTATCAGGTCTCATCAGGACTGGCTGTGTTGTCTTCCTCTATGGACTGGTAAGGCTGCTTCCCCCTCAGATGGAGGTGACCAAAGAGCCAGCCCATGAGTTCATGTCAGAGAGAGTCCTTGTTCCTATTATTGGGAACCATCTTGGACACTGAGCTGCCATGGGCTACATCTGTGCAGGGGTTCTAAATTAACTCCATGCATGGTCCTTGGTTGGAATATCAGTCTCAGAAAAGACCCCTGTGCCCAGATTTTTTTGGTTCTGTTGCTCTCCTTGTGGAACTCCTGTTCCCTCCAGGTCTTTCTATCTTCCCCTTCTTTCACTATTTTCCCTGCACTCTGCCCAAAGTTTGGCTATGAATCTCAGGATGTGTTGGGTAGAGTCTTTCAGAGGCCCTCTGTGATAGGCTCCAGTCCTGTTCCCTGTTTTCTCCCTCTTCTGATGTTTCCTTTCCTTTGCCTTTATGAATGAAGATTGAGCATCTTACCCAGGGTCCTCCTTCTTGATTAGCTTCCTTAGGTGTACAGACTTTAGTATGATTATCCTATATTATATATCTTAATAGTATCTAAGTACATGGAAGACTATGGGATTACCTATTGATAAGTTAACTTTAAAGTGCTAATTATACTACAAATAAAGATAAAATTAACCCCACTTTCTCACACATATTATTTTGACCCAGTTTTTAAATGTAGCATATGAAATTATTTTCAAAAATACTTAATTTGTTCTGCTTGGTTGCTAGAACAAGCAAATCCTTAATAGAATCACTTTATTATGCCTGTTTCTCAAAATGCCACAATTTTGTATGTTTCTCAATACTTTGATGAGTTTTGTTAAATTAAGCAATTTTGTAGCAACTTTTTACCAGTTTTCCCTTTTGTTTAGGCTACATCTGACTTATAGATGTATAAACTTAGAACTGAGCTACTTGTCCATACGTAAGGCATTCCCCTAAACACCTGCAATGAGGCTGTCAGTTCAGAAAGGTGTAGACTGCATAATTAAGGAAGATCTTAAGTGTAAGCACAGTATGCTTCTCAGAGAAAGAGAGAGATGGGAGAGAGAGAGGGTGAGAGGGAGACAGAGAGAGAAAAAAGAGAGATAGAGACAAGGATAGAGAGAGAGAGTTCTGGCATGGTCAGGAAGCACCATGACCATGAAGATGGAGATGAAAGTGAGGTTGCCAGAAGCACAGGGATGTTGATCAGACAGCAGACACTGAAGAAAAAAACTTATTCTTTCCTAGAAAATAAAAAGAAGTAACACCTTGTTATTACCCACCTCTACCTCATCTATCCTCTGTCTATTTATCATTTATCTATCTATCTTCTATCTATTTTCCATCAATCTGTCTGTATCCTAGCCTCCACAACTCAAAATACTCTTCTGTTATTTTGATCTAAAAATGTTTCTTGCAATTTATTGCAATAGCCAAATGGAACTAAAATAGAAGGCAGCAAGCATTTTCTAAATTTGTACTCACACCTTTCTCAAACATGTTTTATTCTACATCCATCAAGAGCTTTAAAGAGAAGATTTGACCAGAGACAGTTGTAATATTACATTTCAATTAATTAAATACTCCAAATGTTTTGAAGAGACATGCCATACCTGATTGCCAAATAACAACTTTCTCTCCCAAGCAAGCTTTCCAAACAGCCCACACTTGCCCACAGGACAATGGTATGCTAAAGCTCCTGCTAAGTTGAAAAATTCATCCTAATGAAGTTTTGTTCTTCCATTTCCTTCTCTGTCAAGAAAAACTTCTTAAATAAAAAAAAAAGCATTGTAGCTTTCTACTCAAAAGACTTCAGTTTAGAGTATTGTGTTTTGTTTAGACTTTGATCATTCTTTCCTGTCTTTGGAAACATACACACAGAAGATTTCTTGAAGCCACTAGCTTTAACAATCACTGAATTCTATCACTATTGAGGGGCCACTCCTAGTGATTCATGAAGTGATTGATTCCAAACAGAAAGACTATTAGAATGTCTTGCCACAAGGTGAAAAGAGCAGTGTCCCTGGAAGCTACTGCTCTCCTGGAAAGCTGTCCCATTCCGTTGAAGAATATGCCTTTATTTTTCACCCCATTCTTCAATTTTCAGGGAATCTCTAACATTAAAACTTGATAATTTGGGGGCTGGCTCAGTGGGTGAAAACACTTGCTGTGGGAGTGTGATTATCTAAGTTGGATGTAAAAAGTCAGATGTCGCTGCACATAACTCTTATCTTAGCGCCGGAAGGGAGGATGGGAGGATCTCTGGGGCTTTCCTGCCTCCAGCTTAGCTCAAACAAAACATGAGAGCTTCAGGTTCTATGTCTCAGGAAAATAAAATACAGAAAGCTGTAATAACAATATGGTGTTTTGCTCTGGTCTTTTCATTTGCAAGTATAGGTATAAACTCATGTGTATTCATATATAAACAGACACATACACCCAGAAGTGCACACACTCACACACTAACTTAAAATATATATTTGGTATTTGATGTTACAAATACCAGCCCTCCCCACCAGGACCACAACTTATGTTCTGACACATGTCAGGCAGCATTTCCTGATTTCTTGGCATGCACTTCACCATACACATAGGTGTTCAAGTCAGACGTATGTAGTAATGCAGAATTCTATATAAATGGTCACTGTCAATATTAACAGCAAACCATGTGGCACTGATGGATCTTGCTCCAATTATTGCCATTCTTGCACATGTGCAGGACCTATCTGAGATGCACAACTGTATGTCCACTTCAGCTGAGAGGCAGGAGTCAAGGGCAAAAGTGGAAGTGAGTTAACAGAAAGACATCAAGATGTTATATACCAATGAAGACTGTCCACAGCCTGATCTAACACAAGTGGTTGTTATGAAGGCTTTGGAAAGGATGGATCTTATGAAATGACAAACTTCAACGTCAAACAAGATATGTTTTGTAGGGTAGGGTCCATGGCTTCACTGCTGAAAGAAAAGACAAGCTATGGAAGGAAGCAAAAAATTGTATTAACAGGATAAAAAAAAACCCAAGCAAAGCTAAGCCCCTATTTTTTTTATGGCACCATTTCCTACAAATTTAGAATGGTACTTTACAAACCTTAATGTTTACACAAATCACTTTGACATTTATCATACATCTGAGAAAGGCCAGAAACTATGTATTACCAACAAGGTCTTAGGGGGATGTATATTGCTGGCTGAAGAACCAACCAAGGAAGTAAGCTTTATAGAAGTATGAAGGTCTGAAATAATACATTAAATTTTTCCAGTTAATTATGGCAATACCTCTTTGCTCTGGGGCCTTGACTGGTTCAGTGCACTCAGTGACATTCTTCCCTACAAGCCTAGATGAGCGATACTGAAAACTGATGCCTTGGGCCATCTACCATGGTAGATTCTCAAATATATTACACTCTTTTCATGAGAAGTTGTTAAAGTACAAAATCTCCCTGACCAAGCTCTCTGGTTGATCGAATCATTTACAATGACTTATGCCTTAAGGTGAATGGCTGACAAGGTAAGAGAGCAGCTAAGGGATTTATACAGGCCATAAGCCATCAGAGGTGTTAGTGATAAATACAAGAAAAGGAATCTTACTGTGCTGCTACAAAATAGCCATTTCAGCACCTTGAACTTTCTGTTCTTTGAAGAACTGTCTCCACCAAGACATTGCCTATTGGCACATAAAGGAGAAAAAAAAAAGCTGCAATTAATTTTGTTTCAAAAGAAAAATCCTTGCAAAATATTTTCAAAGGATGTCCAGACTACCAGACAATTTACTAGAATTCTCCAGATTTCTTTATTTAAAAGTGATAACAACCCTTCATCAAGTACCATGTAGAACAGCAACTTCTAGGTGAACTCCAAGTGTTCAAATTACTGTTGACCACTGCTTCACAAATTATAGCTGTGTGCCACTGACGGAGTTCAGTGCTATCTCAGGTGAACTGGAGTTTTCATAAATACACAATCTATTCATTAGCAAAGCAAGATGCTGAAATGAGGAGACAAATACAGAAACGGAAATTAACCCTAGAGTCTTACCAGAGTATTTTGTTGCAGCCAATTGCAGAGACTGTGCAGAAAAGCAAAATAGAAGGGTTGATGTCTCCATAACACAGGCAGTTTTTAAATTGCATCTTGACTATATAACATTACAGTTGTGCACAGACAGCATGGCGTTTTAATTGGTAAGGACTGCTGTATGCACGGCTGTGATTCAAGAAGAGTGTAATAAAGCTGAAAGAAGACATGTCATAAGACTGTGGTACAACACATTTGGTCTGGTTTGCTATCTCTTGTGGTGATAAACACCATGACTTAAAGCCACTTGGGACTGAAACTGTTTATTTGGCTTTACAGATTATAGTCCATCATTTAGGGACACCAAAGCAGAGGCTCAAGATGAAACCTGGAGGTAGGAACATAGAGAAATACTGATTTTTTTTTTTTTTTTTTGCTTGCTCAGTTACTTTCATCACATAGCTTCAGTTTCCCTGCTTAGAGCTCTTACTTTCTACAGTGGGGCTGGGCTCTCCCATAACAACCAACAAGTGAGAAAATCCGCCCCTTTCTCAAAGACTTGCCTATAGGCCAGTCTGCTGAAGACAGTTCCTCCATTGAGGCTCCTTTCTCCCAGATGACGCTAACTTGTATCAAGTTGGCAAAAACTAACAGGCACCACATTATTCATGTGTTTGTAGTGATTTTGCTACAAATAAAACAACGGCATTGTCAATTATATAAATGTATGGTTGATAGAATCCAAGCTAGTGAACAATATTTGATAATGATAATAAATGACAGTGTTACCTCATGGAGACCTCATCTATCTTCTGTTTACTATATTTACACTGCATCATTTTTTTTCATGTTCTTGCTCCTTTCAACCTGGCCAGAGTAACATTAGTCCATATGACATGTGGGTTAGGCTGTATTATTTGGGTTGGGTAAGAACACTCTGTGCTATTTCCCACAATAAACAATCACCTATGGTTCATTTCTCAGAATATATCCTCATTAGTAAGTGATGCATGATAGCAGCCTTACTATGCTGATCAATGCTGTTTATTGTCTTAGATACCACTTTATATTTATAGTATAAATTTCACTTTGTACACTGATTGAACACATTTTTAAATGGGATATTTAATGGATAGAAACTCAACTTCAGATGTAAGTAATTCAGTAGCAAAAGAGAAGAAAAAAAGGGGAAAAAACCTGGTTATGAACAAAGCCACATGGTGAATCCATATCTTTAAATGCAGTTCCATATACACTCAGCTAGACTATACTTTGATGTGTCTTTTCTTGCTCAGTAAATAAAATGATGAGTTGGTAACTCATCATACCTTAATGTGTTTATCAGCATTTGAATAAGATGACCCAAACATAATGTAGATGTTAAGGGGCTCACACTGCCCTTTAGATGCTCTATACCACCAACTCCTCTTTGCTAAGACCAGTAGGCCTATGAAATTTGTATGACTGATACTAATGCCATGCAAATTTCAGGAATATTCAGGCCAATTTTAACAAACAACAAAATTGTAGAAGCATTTGCTGTTGATATTGTTTAATTTGCTTGGAGACTATACCTCTCAAGATACATAAGGTACATAAAATGAAGGAAATAACAGCTAACTGTTTTCTGGCTAGCACAATTAAGTCTTAGATTATTTTCCCTTGCTATCAGTAAGTAAGCACAGAACAGAAGTAAGTAAACATGAAGAACACACACCAATATCAACTAATCGGCATACCTGACTGAACAGAAACACTCTCATTTTAAGGAAGGCAGTTTGCTCTGCTCAGTCACAAGACTCAACAAATAATCTCTCAAAAATATACTAACACACATACACACACACCAGCACAATGCTTAGGTCTATACCTTGGCATGCACTAGCCCTGTCAAATAAACACACAACACTAACCATAAGAAATATACTCCTTGATACCTTGGTACTTACACCCATCTCTTTAAGCTATACTTACTTTCCAAATAAAGATAATGAATTCATAATTCCACCTAACGTGATGAAAGTATTCCATATAGAACCAGAAATTCACAGGTCTTTTTCCAAAAATATAAAATGAAGTGAAGTCCTTGAATAATCTTTATTCTTCTCTTTGATAACTGAAGCCCTGATGTGCAAAATTAACGCCATTTAGACATTACAAACATACTGTATTTCACACATGGAAAGGCATCTGCTCTACCTATGTACAGACCCAAACATTTCTAAGAAAATAAGGGAGATACTTATGTCACTCTGCCACAGTTCACAAATGGGATTCATAATTTCCTCAGCTACCCAAGATGTATTTCCTTTGCATCGATAACCCCGTACACTCATGGTGAGCATCTGGCGGAGTGACACAGGGCAGGTAGTCTCTAACAGTCATCGTTGCAGAAAATATAGAAGAAAAAAATAGCAATATAACATTGTGCGGTCTGTTTGCGTCCACTGGAATCCTAAAGAAGTCTCTGTAGGTCATCCTGTGAGTAGATGTGGGAGAGAACAGCGAGAAGGTTAAATGTGAATAATTTTACCATATTAAAAATGTAAAGTGTCAACTCATTTCTTGACTTTTTAATCCATTTCCCAGCACAGCTTTTTTCCTTCCTTTCTGAGTTAATCTTCTTTGCTTAGGAGTTAATAGCCATGTCCATTTAGCATCAAATCTCCAAGAACACATTATATGGGTCATCTTTGTATGCTTTGAGGAACTCAACCTTCCTGAACTGTGAGTCAATTTTGATTTCTCAATATCTATGCAAAACAGTTGCTAAATACTAATAATGTAGAAAATGAAACATGCTCAGTCATTTGGAATTCTTTACAAGAAAGTTCATGAATGGCAATTTAAATCTATACAGCTACTTCAGTCTCATATTTCTGATCTCTTTATAATTAACACAACTATTTCTCAGCTAATAGAATAATCATTAGGAATATATAATTTAATAGTGTAAAGATAGTAATTGTTCCCAGATACACTTTCTTGACCTTTAAGCAAAACAATCCACTGTAAATGTAGTGACTTTGTGGGAATAAAGGGTTATAATATACGAAATCTACAGTTGCTTGTTTAAGATGCAGAACAAACACATTGTCAGAATTTTCTGTAAACATCAATAGAGACATAAAATCAGAGACTTGTTACCTGTATTAAGTTGTGCCAGGAGATGGAAAATATTATGGTATACTGAGTTAATGTCACTCTATTAAGGGAATGGTGCATAATTTAGTCCTTCCTACTGAAGTTTTATTATGAGGAAACCAAGAATTCCTGCAACAGGGTCATCAAACTCATCCCATAGAGAGATTCTCTCTCTCTCTCTCTCTCTCTCTCTCTCTCTCTCTCTCTCTCTGGCACAATCTAGAGTGGTTATTTTCGCTCATTTCTGACTCATCAAGGGACCATCCTGCCCTTTTCTATTATTGTCCCTGTATCAACTTTCATTATATGCATTCAATTACTGTGTAGTAAATGTTTTATTAATGAATGTGCAAATTATTATGGAAAAAATGTCCTGCTTGATAATGCCATCATAGTAAATTGAGGGGAAAAATTATCTCAGACTCCAAGGTTAACATGAGAAAAAAAAGCCACTGTTTCATGTCTCCTTGTCAGAGAGCATCCCCAGCAATAATTACTACCCTGGCTGGTGATCACCAGAAACTGGCACTGTGAACATGATGGTTTAACGAAGCTTCCGTCCAGTCTGTTGCTGTGATATTGACCTTTTGGGATGCATGACTCCAGGTTTCTTCTTGTAAAGTTTTCTTGTTTTACTTTTCTTTGCTTCAGTTATGGTTTCAGTGATGCTTTTGTTATTACAGATTCAGATTATGAAAATGTAACATAACTTTAATATTCAAACAAGTAAGATGAAATGTTGTAATTTGAAACCTATAGTAAGAAAAATACATGATAGGATAAGTTCTTTAGCTAAAAGATTCTGCTCAAAGTACAAATGGATGAATACTCAAAGCTTAAATAGATCAACTGTTCAACATTCAAAGGGCTGTGATTTCTAAAAGAAAAAATATTGGTAAAGATTCATGCTATTTTATGTAATCATCTGTATATATTTTACATATTGGAAACATATCCAATATTTATTAAATATTAGTATACCTTATTTCCAATATCATAACCTTATACTGTTGAAGAAAAAATAGTACATAACACATTTCTCCTTTGTTTTTGCTATACAAAGACAAACCTATACTTTTAGTTTATGTGCAGTGAAAATTTAATACTTTATGTTAATACAATAGTAAGAAGTGGGCTTAAAGAAAAAACCACAGAAGTTTAAATTAGTATTTTCCTTCTAATTATCAAACCAATGTTGAAAATGCTAATCCACTCATGCAGTCAAATCCATCACATACAATTACTTTTTACTCCATTGTAAGACAAGCACTAAACACAAAGCTACTGAAATGAGAGTACAAATAATATTTAAAATTCTAAATGTACAACACTTTCACCTGATCCTTTGGATACTTGTTCTCTACTATTTTAAAATAGAATCACAACACTGAAAAGACTTTGATTATAAAATCAGCCAGGCTTTGCAAATGTCAGCTACTTAAATGTAGATGTTACTTTAAAAACACTCTTTCTGGAGTTCTATGCAGAATAAAAATATTACACATAACAAACAACACACAAGAGATATGTAACTGAAACCATGTAGGCTCACGTATGTTTCTATAGTGAACCCCAAACCTCAAATACTGTTCAAATGATACAACACAGAAGTAAGCATGCAGTGATGCTGAAATCTGCCAAGTTGTTATCAAATTAATATAATAGTCAACTTTCTAAAGAAAAGAAAGAAGATGACAGTAGGATATGGAAAGCCCAAAAGAAATGAGCATAACAAAGCCATCCAGGAAAATGACAAGAACTTCTAAAGCGAATTTTGGTAGCAAAAACCCAGAAAAGCTTCATTCATGGTTAAAGCAGCTGGGCTGTGAACAGGAATGGTCATCAAGGGATTTGTCAGGCAGTTATAGCTAAGAAACAGAACTATTGGTTCTATCCTGAGGACTTGTTCATGAAAGTAGCTTCAGAACAGAAAATCCTGCCACTGGATATGAATAAACTGGGCAGTGGAAGAAAAAGAAGAGGAGTGTAGGATTGGGAGTAGAAGAAAGAGGATGGGAAAGAAGAAGATATGAAAGTTGAGAAGGATGGAAAGGAGGAGGATGGGGAGAAATGGGATGGAGAAGGAGGGGGGAGGTTCTCAGGTATCTTAGACCTCCCAAAGTTAAGGTTCCCTTCAGTCAAATTCACAGTTTGATCATGTGTTCTTTTTCCTTTCCCCCCTTTTATTCTTCCTCCTTCCTCTTCTCTTTTCTTCCTCTCTCTTCTCTCTCCTCCTCCCCTCCCCATCACTTGTCCTCTTATCTGGGACCTTTGCATTCAATTTTTTTACATTAATATTTACAAACAGGAGAAAAACCTTCGCACTATGCATAGAAATACTTTATGTCTAAAGACTAATAACTAAGTTTACACAAGTGAATAAATCCTGGTTCTGTATAGGGCGTGAGACATGATGTTTTATACACAGTGTGGCTTTTATAATGCCTTCTATAGTCAAGAAAGAATATTTCTTTACACAACTTCAACTTTAATGATTTGATCCAGTTAAGTAAAGTTAGTCAACAGACAGTTTAAAGAGTAAATAGACATACAGCATACCTTGTATGTCAACATACTTCAGAGGTTAAAACATAGATATATGATTTTCTGGACATTCGTCAACACTTTGCACTCTAATCGTGTTCTAAAAGTAAGATGCAGTTACCAATTGTCTGGGAAAGCAAGGCTGTCAGGAGTAAAATCCGTATCTGTTGATTCGCTGGCCATATGCTAAACAATAAATAAGATAAAAAATGAATGAAAATAAGAGAAAGGTCACTACCTTCGAAGAAAAAAAGAATGATTGTATTATAGTTAAATAAGCAAGAAAGTGAAATGTTCATTATGTATCATCTTTTTTTTTTCTTTTTTTTTATTTATTTATTTTTTATCAGTTACATTTTATTAACTCTGTATCCCAGCCGTGTCCCGATCCCTCATTCCCTCCCACACCCTCCCTCCCTCCCTCCCTCATCTCCACCGTGCCCCTTTCCAAGTCCACTGATGGGGGGGACCTCCTCCCCATTCATCTGATCCTGTTTTATCAGGTATCTTCAGGACTGGCTGCAAAGCCCTCCTCTGTGGCCTAACAGGACTGCTCCTCCCTTCGGGGGTGGGGAGACCAAAGAGCCAGTCATCGAGTTCCTGTTAGAAATAGTCCCTGTTCCCCTCACTTTGGGAAACCAATTGGTTACTGAGCTACCACAGGCTACATCTGAGTGGAGGTTCTAGGTTATATCCATACATGGTCCTTGGTTGAATGTCAGTCTCAGAAAAGACCCTGTGCCCAGATATATTTGGTCCTTGTGGAGCTCCTATCCTTTCCCCATCAGACTAACTCCCCTTCTTTCTTATGATTCCCTGTACTCTGCCAAAGGTTTGGTCATGAGTCTTTGCTTTGAAAACACTGCTAGTTAGAGTCTTTCAGATGCGCTCAGTAGACTCCTGTCATACGTTCAATGCACATCCCATCTGTCTTTCTAAACAAGGATTGATCATCTTACCCCATGTCTGCTCTCTTGATTATCTTTTTTAGGTGTATAGATTTCATTATGTTTATCATATCTTATATCCAGTATATACAAAGAACTAAAGAAGCTGAAAAGCAGCAATCCAAGTAATCCAATTAAAAAATGGGGAACAGAGCTAAACAGAGAATTCTCGACAGAGGAATATCGAATGGCAGAAAAACACTTAAAGAAATGCTCATCCTCATTAGCCATCAGGGAAATGCAAATCAAAACGACCCTGAGATTTCACCTTACACCCATCAGAATGGCCAAGATGAAAAACTCAAGCGATAACACATGCTGGAGAGGTTGCGGAGAAAGGGGAACCCTGCTCCACTGCTGGTGGGAATGTAAACTGGTACAACCACTCTGGAAAGCTATCTGGCGCATTCTAAGACAAATAGGAATAGTGCTTCCTCCAGACCCAGCTATACCACTGCTAGGTATATACCCAAAGTTTGTTCAAGTACACAAAAAGGACACTTGCTCAACCATGTTTATAGCAGCTCTATTTGTAATAGCCAGAACCTGGAAACAACCCAGATGTCCATCAGCGGTGGAATGGGTACAGAAATTGTGGTATTTTTATACAATGGAATACTACTCAGCAATCAAAAAGGAGGAAATCATGAAATTTGCAGGCAAATGGTGGGATCTAGAAAAGATCATTCTGAGTGAAATATCCCAGAAGGAGAAAGACAAACATGGGATATACTCACTTATATAGACCTATAAGATATGATAAACATAATGTATCATCTTCTGTATGAGAGTTTAGGCAGCACTTCATTTATAGTTTGCAATTAATCTATACCCTTACTGAATGTTTGTGAGATGCTTACAGGACAAGAGATTAAAATACCTGGTGATTTGTTTCATTTTTGTTTTGTTTGTTTGTTGAAGAGTAAACATCTAGGTAGCCACATCTACTCTTGGAAAAGAGGTGCAAATTGTAGAAGCAATGAAGACATAAATGCCTTCTATATAAGACAAGACACTACACACATTAAATCTCAAGGCAGCTGCCTCAGCAAGACTTGAACAGTGACAGCACCAGTTGACATGCCAATATGGATCGGGAAAACCTCACAAGACCCCTCTCCTAGATGAAGAGCTACAGGCAATAAATGACTGGTAATAAATGGAAATTAGACATCCCCAGAGATAACTCTGCTAATTGTTTATACAATAGTAAGTGGTCAGCCCTAAACACATACACATATATGCCACACCAAATGGACTCAGTAGTGTGTGTGCGTGTGTGCATGTGTGTGTGTGTGTGTGTGTGTGTGTGTGTGTGTAACAGTAATAATTAAGAAAATGGGGTAAAAGAAATCCACCTCCACGAACTCTAGGTAATGCTCTATAAATTCCAAGCACTGAAACATCATTGATTTGTTGTTTTGTTTTGTTTTGTTTTTTTTCGGTCATAGATGATTTGAAATTGGAACACACCTTCAGAGAAAACACATAATAAAATTTCCTTTTTAAATAATGACATAAAAACAATAAGGGTCAAGTAAAGTTTCTTCAATAATTTTGAATTTTCTTAAACAGAAAAAAATATATATATAATAAGGAATTCTTAGAGTGATTCCTTACTTAGTACCATTACTTTCCTGACCATTTTTTAAGTAAATGAATTCTACTATAATCTAATGTCAGAATAGGTGCTAAATTTTTCTGTATTGCCTCACTGCTGTATCTTGACCACTGTGAATGAGGTTCAGAAATACTGGTCCCATTTTTTTTTTTCACAAATGCACTCTAACTCAAAAGTTTATTAAAATGCAAAGCAAAATCACATAGATAAGAGGCCACAAGAGAAACTGGAGGAATAAGCTTTCTTGAAAACTCAGTTCTCTTTTGTTCTAGATAGCCCTGAAAGGTATCAAAGATCTCCAGACACACTGCATTTCTTGCCCAGTGGTGAAAGGCCTGTCTGGGTTACAAGTAGGGTTCCGAGGGTAGAGGAAACAGACCGTGCGTCGCGTCATAAAGAAAGCAGCAAGAACAGCACTGTGCTGAGAGCTCTAGGAGTTGCAGAATAGCTGAAGGATGCAGCAAAAGAATGAAGATGCCTAACACATGTTTAAAAATATCTCACTCATACTAGTGGTTCTCAACATTCCTAATGCTGTGACCCTTTAATATAGTTCCTCATGCTGTGGTGACTCCAAGCATGAGATTATTTTTGTTTACTCTTCATAAATATAATTTTGCTACTATTATGAATCACAAAATATCTGTGTTTGCAGATGCTCTTAGGTAACATTCCTAAAAGGCTCAACTGCCCTCAAAGGGGTCATGACCTACAGGTTGAGAACCTCTGCTCTATAGAGTTTTGAGTAATTCTTTGTCTTTATTTACTCTTCAGTTATAACTATTCTATATTGTTTGGTAATAGTTTAACAAATATATAGAATTGTTCAAGAATACTCTTGGAACAGGGCTGGTGGTCTGTCTGTTGCCATATCGATTTCACAATGCTATTCTAAATCCCTTCTACACTCTTGCAAATCCAGCTCCAACTATTTCCTAAATCATCTGACAAGGTCAAGAATTCAAAAATCACCTCTGTGTTGCATAAAGTACATTGCTATAAAGTACTAGGCTTGGCAGAAACTGCACAGCAACTTAAGGGTCCTACATAAAATATGGGGTACCAAAAGGCAATAAAATGGCAATGAATAGAATTTTAAAATAGTTAGGGAGCTTTCTAGAAGACATCTGTTTCCAAACAAAACTAGATTTTCTATTAAAATCTGCTTTGTCTAGTAAATCTTGCCGTTTTTTTTAACCTTGTCCATCGGAAAACCCTGTAGAGTTTTTTGCTGAGACAAATTCTTCTGTAAGTTTTATGCTATGCCGACTCAGTGCCAGCTCCAGAATTTCTGTATAAAAACAGTTTATGAGTAGCCATCTATATGAAAAATGGGAACTCAACTCGGATCAGGACTTACTATTGGAAGAATATTGCTCCAAGTTTAGTTGGGAATAAATGAATATGGGAAAATCAAAGGTTATCAACAGCCTCCAAGCAATCTCTGTGGCATTGCTATAATATACGCCATGCCTCTTTGTGTGGGTTACAGACACACCTAGCTAAACAGACCACACTGTCCTGTGACTTGACTTAGATTCCTCCAGCTATAAGCAGACCTCCTCTCCAATCACACTGTATCGATACTTTATTTATAGTTATCAGTGAGATTTCCATCCTCCTCAGGTTCATATACAACCACATAAATTGAGGGCTTGCCATACACCCTCTCTTCAGAATATCACAGCAGCAACAAATGCTATCTAACCCATGATCTCACTGCTATGTAATGAATGACTGAAAATAACTATTATTTTTGCTTATAATACGGACTGGTTGTGAAGCACATGACTTAGTAGACACCCCTTATGCACAAATTTAAGTGTTAAAGCCCCAAAGCCCAATACAATGATATAAAGAGTTAGTGCCTTGAGGTGATAATTAAGTTTAAGTGAGGTCATGAGACTATAACCCCCAAGAATACACTAGTATCCCGATAAAAGAGGTGCCACATGAGGATATAGCAAGAGGAGGCTTAGAGTCAAGAACAATCCCCTTACCAGGAATAGAATCTTTGTCACCTCAATCACCGAGTCCCTAAGTACATAAAACTAAGAAATACATTTCTACTGTGTAAATTGCTCACTTGATGTTTTGTTGCATTATCATACACAAAGGCATTCTTAGCATATTTTTCTTTTGTTTTTACTTTCTCATGGGGAGTCTCTAAGACTCCACCAGCTCTCCTGCACCAAAGTTAAGGAGTCAGATGAGCTGGAAAGCTGGGGAGATCTCCCACAAGATCTGACTTCCTCGCAGAGCATGCCAAGACCTATCAGCTCTGGGGTGAATACTCTGTCTGAGATAGAGGTTCCACTAAGTATGTCACGTGTTTCAGAAGCAGTTCATATTATAAGCAACAATAATAGTTATTCTCAGTCAAAATTTCTTACTGCTAATAAGAGCTTGTGCTGTTCCAAGTGCTTTACCACTATGATGGTTTGATCATCTTAACAACCCACAGTTCATTCCATCACTGCTCACATTTCACAAGTGAGGAGAATGACCAACTGCAAAAGAAAGAGATTATACCTCCTCCTATGGTTTTAATTTGTACCAGGGTGAGAACTGTACCATGAACATGTGCCATTTTATGCCTAGAACTTATATTACCCTCTGACTCCATTGGCCCCTTATATTTCTTAGCTTCGCATTTCTACCATGAAATGCCTAAGGTAACTTTGTAGTGAGAAACTGTCTGTTTGGGCCACAGTTTGAGACATTCACAATCTAAGCAGCAGAGAATAGGTATGGACTACAGAAGAGACTGCATGTCACAGGAAAATGTCTCCAACTTCAGCAGGAACAGAGAGGTAAAAATGCCTGTCCAGCAATACATGCTGGTGAGGAGGTGGAAAAAGGGGAACCCTCCTCCATTACTGGTGGGAATGTAAACTTGTACAACTACTTTGGAAATCAATCTGGTGCTTTCTCAAACAATTAGAAATAGCACTTCTTCAAGATCCAGCAATACCATTCCTGGGCATATATCCAAAATATGTTCAAGTACACAACAAGGACATTTGCTCAACTATGTTCATAGTAGCTTTATTCTTAATAGCCAGAACCTGGAAACAACCCAAATGCCCCTCAACTGAGGAATGGATACAGAAATTATGGTACATTTATACAATGGAATACTACTCAGGAATTAAAAACAAGGAAATGGTGAAATATGGAGGCAAATGGTAGGAACTAGAAAAGATCATCCTAAGTGAGGTATCCCAGAAGCAGAAAGACGCACATGGTATATATTCACTTATAAGCAGGTGTTAGACATATAATATAGGATAAACATATTAAAACCTGTACACCTAAAGAAGCTAAGCAAGGAGGACAACCCTGGGTAAGATGATCAATCCTCACTCAGAAAGGATGAGCATTGAAAGAGGGAGAAAAGAGGAAACAGGACAAAAGCCTACCACAAAAGGCTTCTGAAGGACTCTACCCAGCAGGATATCAAAGCAGAGGCTGAGACTCATAGCCAAACTTTGGGCAGAGTGTAGGGAATCTTATGAAAGAAGGGGGAAATAGACAGACCTGAAGGGGACAGAATATCTACAAGGAGAGCAACAGAATCAAAAATCTGGACACAGGATTCTTTTCTGAGGCTGATACTCCAACCAAGGACCATGCATGGAGATAACCTAGAACCTCTGCACAGATGTAGCCCATGGCAGTTCAGTGTCCAGGTGGGTTCCCTAGTAAGGGGAACAGAGTCTGTCTCTGACATGAACTCAGTGGCTATCTCTTTGATCATCTCCCCCTGGGGGTAGTGCAGCTGTACCAGGCCACAGAGGAAAACAATGTATCCAGTCCTGATGAGACCTGATAGGTTAGGGTCAGATGGAAAGGGAGCGGGACCTCCCTATCAGTGGACTTCAAGTGGGGCATGGGAGATGAGGGAGGGAGACTGGAATTGAGAGGGAAGGAGAGAAGGGGCTACAGCTGGGATACAAAGTGAATAAACTGTAATTAATATAAAAAAAAACAAAAATTGAAAACAGCTACTTATGACAGAAAAAAAATGCCTGTCCAGGATTTCCCAATAGATTTTGGTGACACACTTCCAAAGACCTAAGGACTTCCTACTAGGCCTTCCTTTTATAAGTCTACATAGTATAGCATTCGGAAGTGTTACCCTGAGAACCAAATGCTTACATAAAGACTTTTGGGGACACTTACCAGAACCACAGATCCTACATCAAGTACTTGGAAACTCCCTTCAGGAAATTGCACCTAACCCTCATAAAGTCTCGTCCTTTAACTCTCAAAATATTCTCCCTCCAGCTCCCCGGGAAGACTTCCTGACTTTCAGGAATTATTCTAAGCACTTCCATAAATGTTCATGATCATACTATACTATCCCAAAGGAGTACTACTCGTGTTATGTTATGATTTTATTTATAAAGCTTCGTGCACTTGGAAAGCACATATCCTGTTACTAGATGTGTACCTTACTAAGTGGTCTTTTTGAAATATTAAACCATATCATGGGGTCTGAATCCTAGAAAGTGGTCAAAAAGTGGCTGTTTTAAAGCTATGATCTAATTGTTAAATGGACACCATCTGTGATCATCTGCTCTGATGTGAATGCAATGATCTCCTACTTGATATAACTAAAAGTCAAGAGATAGGCACTCATATCTTTATAATGATAGGAGCTCTGAACTTATATTTGCACATGTAGAGAGAGATGGCGCTAAGTAGCTACGAGGTTTTATTGGTGTTGGATGATGTGCTCAAACAAGTCATTAAAAGCCCTGAACATAGTTTCTCTCTTTGTAAATTTCTTTAAAAAAAGAAGGGTTGAGGAGGGGCAAGATGGCGGCGCCGGGAGGACTCTCATTCTGAGCAGCAGCACAGCAGGATCAGCACAGTGAACAGCAATCAGAACTCTCGGCCATAAAACACAGTCATTATGTTTCCCAGGTGAGAGGATACCCCACGGTGGGGGATTCAATCAGCTTTTAACTCACCCGGCTAAACCGCGGAAGAGATCCCGGTTCCGCCAGACGCTTGGCTGCCGGCCGCCAGCCCCAGCCCCAGCCCAGAGCCACAAGCCAGTGTCTCTGGTCACGGTCCCAGACTGAACCTTGGGCACCACACTATCAGAGACTGGAATTTTCAGTCGAGAGATAACCCCAGGGTACAGGAAACGATTGGGACCGGCCTTAGGTCACCCAGACATCCCCTGGAAAAGACTCGGGCGGGTTCCACGGGCACCCCAGGAGCCAGCCCGGAGCCAGAGCCGGGGACCCAGGTTCCAGCACAGAGCCCTGCCTGCCTGCGCGCCTGATTCGCCGCCGGAGATAGAAACGGCGGGTCTGATCTCAGAGCACTCAGCTCACCCCCAACCTGAAAAGGTCCCCGGAAAATTACCCAGCTTAGGGAGCCACTCAGACTCCCAAAAGCCACAAAGGCAGACACAGGCAGTTTCTGCGCACCAGACAGCTGGCAGAGACTGAGCCGCCATCACACAGCTGTGCTCCAGGCACAGGCAAATTTCTGTGGCCAGCCAGCTGGCGGACACTGAGCACTGTGCACCAGGGCAAAAAAAGACACTAGGAGTCCGTGTCTCCAGAGAATCCACGGGGAAGGAAGGAAACTGTACTGATCTAAATCACCCAATCCTTCCCTAGAAAAAGTCTAGTAGTCTAGTGGGGCCGAGGCGCCAGCACTCAGCTGTGCTCCAGACACAAGCACAAACAGTTGAGGCGCACCTGATGTCCAACTGGGTCACAGCAGCTGATCATTAAATTTGCAACAAGAAACCCAGAAACAGGGCAGCTGCCCTCAGGACTTCCCTGGGTGAGAGGAGAACCCTCTCGACTAACAAAGACCACAGTTACCACTCAGGTCTATATCCCTGAGGTTAGCAACTCCTGAAAAAACACCAGCCATCCAGGGACTATACCCAAAAAGCTGAGAAGACATCCTTCAGGAAAATCCAGCTTTCTGCAAAGGGGATTCTCTCCACCACAGGATCCCCAGGAACCACCAGAAAATAACCCCAAACTCCTAAGATAACACAATGGGTAGAGGCCAGCGTAAAAGCTCAAGCAACAAAAGACAGAGCAATATGGCATCTCCAGAACCCAGTTACCCAGGGGCAAGTAGCCCTGGACACCCCACCATAAATGAAATCCAAGAAGATGACCTAACAAGTATGCTCATGAAGATGATAACAGAGGAAACAAATAAGATTCGTAAAGACATAGAGGAAGATAAACTCAAACAGAATATTGCCATCCGTAAAGAAATAGAGGAAGCTGCCGCCAAACAGTTTATGGCCTTTAGAAAGGAAATGCTTAAAACACTGAATGAAATGAAAGAAACAGAGTTGAAGGAACTAAAAGAAAAACAGGAAAGTACAATCAGACAGGTGAAGGAAGTAAACAAAACAACTCAAGACCTGAAGATAGAATTGGAAAAATTAAAGAAAACACAAATGGAAGAAATAATGGAAAGGAAGAATCTAGGGAAGAAAACAGGAACTACAGAGGTAAGCATAACCAACAGACTACAAGAGATGGAAGAAAGAATCTCAGGTGTAGAAGATACAATGGAAGAAATTGATGTATCTGTCAAAGAAAATGTTAAATCTGAAAAATTCCTGACACAGACCGTCCAAGAAATGCAAGACAATATGAAAAGACAAAAACCTAAGAATAATAGGTATAGAGGAAAAAGAAGACTCCCTTCTCCAAGGCCCAGAAAATATTTTCAACAAAATCATTGAAGAAAATTTCCCCAAGCTAAAGGAGAGGCCAATTAGAATACATGAGGCCTACAGAACACCCAGCAAATTTGACCAGAAAAGAAAATCCTCCCGCCACATAATAATCAAAACAGTAAGTATACAGAACAAAGAAAAAATACTAAAAGCTGCAAGGGAAAAAGGCTAAGTAACATATAATGGCAAACCCATTAGAATCACACCTGACTTTTCAACAGAGACTATGAAAGCCAGAAGGGCCTGGACAGAGATCATGCAGACCCTAAGAGAACACAGATGTCAGCCCAGGCTACTATACCCAGCAAAACTCTCAGTCCTCATAGATGGAGAAAACAAGATATTCAATGACAAAAACAAATTTCAACAATACCTACAAACAAATCCAGCATTACAGAAGACACTGGAAGGGAAAATACAACCCAAGAAAGCTAGCTACATTCAAGAAAACACAGGAAATAAATAACCTCACTTCAGTAAAACAAAAAGCAACCAAGCACACAACCTGATGACCACAGCCAACATCAAAATCAAGAGATCTAACAGCCACTGGTCATTAATCTCTCTCAACATCAATGGACTCAACTCTCCAATAAAAAGACACAGATTAACAGAATGGATACGTAAACAAAACCCAGCAATCTGTTGCATACAAGAAACACACCTAAGACACAAAGATAGACATTACCTGAGGGTAAAGGGTTGGATGACGACTTTCCAAGCAAACGGACCCAAAAAGCAAGCAGGAGTAGCCATTCTAATATCTGATAAAATAGACTTTCAACCAAAATTAATCAAAAGAGATGGGGAAGGACACTTCATACTTATCAAGGGAAAATTCCACCAGGAAGACATCACAATCCTGAACATATATGCCCCAAATACAAGGGCACCCACATTTATGAAAGAAACATTGATAAAATTTAAAGCACATATAGATCCACACACATTAATAGTGGGAGACTTCAACACCCCACTCTCAACAAAGGACAGGTCAACCAAACAGAAATTAAACAAAGAAACAATGTCTCTGACAGAGGTCATGAATCAAATGGACCTAACAGACATTTACAGAACTTTACACCCAAACACAAAAGAATTTACCTTCTTCTCAGCACCTCATGGAACCTTCTCCAAAATAGACCACATAGTGGGTCACAAAGCAAGCCTCAACAGATACAAGAAGATTGAACTAATCCCATGTATCTTGTCTGATCACCATGGAATAAAGCTTGACCTCAACAATAACAGAAATAACAAAAAGGCTACACACACATGGAAACTGAACAACTTGTTACTAAATGACAGCTGGGTCAGGGAAGAAATAAAGAAAGAAATTAAAGTCTTTCTAGAAATCAATGAAAATGAAGACACAACATACCCGAACTTGTGGGACACAATGAAAGCAGTGCTAAGAGGAAAGTTCATAGCACTAAGTGCCTTCAAAAAGAAATTCGAGACAGCTCATTCAAGCACCCTAATGGCTCACTTAAAAACCCTAGAAAAAGAAGAAGCAGACACACCAAGAAGGAGTAGACGGCTGGAAATAATCAAACTCAGGGCTGAAATCAATCAATTGGAAACAAATAAAACAATTCAAAGAATCAATGAAACCAAGAGCTGGTTCTTTGAGAAAATCAACAAGATCGACAAACCCTTAGCCAGGCTAACTAAAAGGCAGAGAGACACCACCCAAATCAACAAAATCAGAAATGAAAAGGGGGATATAACTACAGACACTGAGGAAATCCAAACAATCATTAGGACTTACTTCAAAAGTCTATATGCCACAAAATTTGAAAATCTAAATGAAATGGACAATTTTCTTGATCGATTTGACTTACCAAAGCTGAACCAGGACCAGGTAAATCAACTAAATAGACCTATATCCCCCAAAGAAATAGAAGCGGTCATCAAAAGTCTCCCATCCAAAAAAAGCCCAGGACCAGATGGCTTCAGCGCAGAATTCTACCAGACCTTCAAAGAAGAGCTAACACCAATTCTCTTCAAACTATTCCACAAAATAGAAACAGAAGGAATATTACCAAATTCATTCTATGAAGCCACAGTCACCTTGGTACCTAAACCTCACAAAGACTCAACAAAGAAAGAGAATTTCCGGCCAATCTCCCTTATGAACATTGATGCAAAAATACTTAATAAAATACTTGCAAACCGAATCCAAGAACACATCAAAGATATTATCCACTATGACCAAGTAGGCTTCATCCCAGGTATGCAGGGGTGGTTCAATATACGGAAATCCATCAATGTGATCCACCATATTAACAAACTGAAAGAAAAAAACCACATGATAATCTCCCTAGATGCTGAAAAAGCCTTTGACAAAATCCAACATCCATTCATGTTCAAAGTACTGGAGAGATCAGGGATACAAGGCACATATCTAAACATAGTAAAGGCGATATACAGCAAGCCTATAGCCAACATCAAACTGAATGGAGAGAAACTTAAAGCAATCCCACTGAAATCAGGGACAAGACAAGGCTGCCCACTCTCTCCATATCTCTTCAACATAGTGTTGGAAGTCCTTGCTAGAGCAATAAGACAGTTGAAGGAGATCAAGGGGATACAAATTGGAAAGGAAGAAGTCAAATTATCACTATTTGCAGATGATATGATAGTATACGTGGGTGACCCCAAAAACTCTACCAGGGAACTCCTACAGCTGATAAACACCTTCAGCAAAGTGGCAGGATACAAAATTAACTCAAAAAAATCAGTAGCCCTCCTGTATACAAAAGACAAAAGGGCTGAGAAAGAAATTAAGGAAACAACACCCTTCACAATAGCCACAAATGACATAAGGTACCTCGGAGTAACCCTAACCAAGGAAGTCAAAGACTTGTATGAAAAAAATTTCAAATCTCTGAAGAAAGAATTAGAAGAAGATATGAGAAGATGGAAAGATCTCCCATGCTCATGGCTTGGTAGGATTAACATAGTAAAAATGGCCATCTTACCAAAAGCAATCTACAGATTCAATGCAATGTCCATCAAATTACCAACACAATTCTTTACAGACCTGGAAAGGAAAATTCTCAACTTCATATGGAATAACAAGAAACCCAGAATTGCTAAAACAATCCTCTACAATAAAAGATCTTCTGGAGGTATCTCCATCCCTGATCTTAAGTTGTACTATAGAGCAACAGTTTTAAAAACTGCATGGTACTGGCACAGAAACAGAATGGTGGATCAATGGAACCGAACAGAGGACCCAGAAATAAACCCACACACGTATGGACACCTGATCTTTGACAAAGACGCCAAAACCATACAATGGAAAAAAGATAGCATCTTCAACAAATGGTGCTGGTCTCACTGGATGTCTACATGTAGAAAAATGAAAATAGATCCATACTTGTCACCCTGCACAAAACTGAAGTCCAAGTGGATCAAAGACCTCAACATAAAACCAGACACATTAAATCGGCTTGAAAAAAAAGTGGGAAATACCCTAGAACTCATTGGTACAGGGGGAAACTTCCTGAACAGAACACCAACAGCACAGGCTCTAAGAGCAACAACCAATAAATGGGACCTCATGAAGCTGAAAAGCTTCTGTAAAGCAAAGGACACCATCATCAAAACAAAGCGACCACCTACAGATTGGGAAAGAATCTTCACCAACCCTTTATCTGACAGAGGACTCATATCCAGTATATATAAAGAACTAAAGAAGCTGAAAAGCAGCAAACCAAGTAATCCACTTAAAAAATGGGGAACAGAGCTAAACAGAGAATTCTCTGTAGAGGAATACCGAATGGCAGAGAAGCACTTAAAGAAATGCTCAACCTCATTAGCCATTAGGGAAATGCAAATCAAAACAACCCTGAGATTTCACCTTACACCCATGAGAATGGCCAAAATCAAAAACTCAAGTGACAACACATGCTGGAGAGGTTGTGGAGAAAGGGGAACCCTTCTCCACTGCTGGTGGGAATGTAAACTGGTACAACCACTCTGGAAATCAATCTGGCGCTTTCTCAGACAACTAGGAATAGCGCTTCCTCAAGATCCAGCCATACCACTACTGGGCATATATCCAAAAGAGGCTCAAGTACACAAAAAGGACATTTGCTCAACCATGTTTGTAGCAGCTTTATTTGTAATAGCCAGAAGCTGGAAACAACCCAGATGCCCCTCAACTGAAGAATGGATGCAGAAATTGTGGTACATCTACACAATGGAATATTACTCAGCAATGAAAAATAAGGAAATCATGAAATTTGCAGGTAAATGGTGGGATCTGGAAAGGATCATCCTGAGTGAGTTGTCTCAGAAGCAAAAAGACACACATGGTATATACTCACTCATATAGACATACAACATAGGACAAACCCACTAAAACCTGCGCATCTAAAGAAACTAAGCAAGAGAGAGGACCCTAACTAAAATGTCCAAACCCCATCCAGAAAGGCAAAGAGGATGGACATCAGAAGAAGAAGAAAACAGGAAACAACCTAGGAACCTACCACAGAGGGCCTCTGAAAGCCTCTGCCCTTCAGACTATCAAAGCAGATGCTGAGCCTGATGGGCAACTGTTGGGCAGAGTGAACGGAATTTTAGGTAAGAACTGGGAAATAGTAAGAGCTGGAGAGGACAGGGTCTCCACAAGGAGAGCAACAGAACAAGAAAATTTGAACATAGGGAACTTCCCAGAGACTCATACTCCAACCAAGGACTATTCATGGAGATAACCTAGAACCCCTGCACAGATGTAGCCCAGGGCAGTTCAGAGTCCAATTGGGTTACATAGTAATGTGAAGAGGGACTGCCTCTGACATAATCTGATTGGCCTGCTCTTTGATCACCTCCCTCTGGGGGGGGGGGGGAGCAGCCTTACCAGGCCACAGTAGAGGACAATACAGCCACTTTTGATGTGAACTGACAGACTAAGATCAGAAAGGAGAGGAGAACCTCCCCTATTAGTGGACTTGGGGAGTGGCATGCAAGCAGAGGGAGGAGGGAGGGTGGGATTGGGATGGGAGGAGGGAGGGGCTTATGGGGGGATGCAGAATGAATAAAGTGTAATTGATGAAAAATTTAAGAAAAAAGGGAAAAAAGTAATTTAAGAACCTTAAATGACTTTCAAAATTGGAGGAAAACATGGAGTTAGTCAATTGGCATGGAGCACGTCTCGCCCCTGGGGGCAATGGTCTCCTGAACCTACTCAGACCTCGGACACCACCACTGCTAGTTCTAGAACTGACGCAGGATGTTCCAACGAGGGGTTAAGGCTTCTCATAATATTTCCTATAAGCCCACACCTGTTTGTCTATATCCCCCATTTTTATTCATTATTAGCCAGATAGAGCCAAGTAATTGTGGTAATGATACTTGCTTTTTTGCCCAATGCTGGAATGCTAGTAAAGTTAGGTATGCCCTGGTTACTCGCATGCCTCACTGGGTGCCTATGCCCATTGATGCCCCTCACGCTATGACTCTCTTCAGACAGAAAAGGGATCTTGGAACTACAGCCACCATTGTTACTACCATCTCATTGACGGCTGTTGGAGCTACCACCAGGGCATTAGCCATGAGTCATACTGGGCAGACTGCTCAGACCCTGAATAATCATTTAGCCAATGTAGCTCATGCCTTAGTTGTACATAAAGGAATTAATGCTCAACTAAAAGGAAGCTTGATGGTGTTCAATCAGAGGATTGACCTCTTGCAGGAGCAAATTGATACCCTATGGCAAATCGCTCAACCTGGCTGTCAATGAAAGTATGCTGGACTTTGTGTCACTAGCATACAACATGAGAATTTTTCCTGCGCTGCAAATCTGTCTAAACAATTGTCGAGCTATATTTTAGGTAATTGGACTGGAGAATTCGATACTACGATGGAGCAGCTGAGAGTGGCCATTGTCACAGTAAATTCTACCAGAGTGGACGCAGGACTAGCCACAGGATTATCAACATGGATTGCTGCAGCCATGAATCATCTGAAGGAATGGGCGGGCACGGGAGTGTTAGCAGGCCTTCTGGTGTTGGTCTCCTTGGTTTGCCTGTGGTATATATGCAAGATTAGAGTCTCACAACAGTGTGATGCAGCCATGATCATTCAGGCCTTTACAGCCATTGAAGCAGGACATTCTCCCCAAGCATGGTTGGATACCATAAAAAGCTAAAATGATATGCTCAGGATGCGAGGCTAAGCACTGCACTCAGGGTCAGCCGCTTTGGACCCAGAGAAGAGCATGTCTGATTGCATGCGGGTTGATGCCCCAGGTCCCGCCTCTGAGAAAAAGGTATCGGACGGTCTGATGCTCTTTGGGTGGATGACACCTAAATGAACATCGGTACAAAGTCCCAATTTATTTCTAATATCAGAGATCAGACCTCTACTCTTGACTGATGCGTCTAAAACAAAAAGGGGGAAGTGTAGAGAGCTGCGGAATGCTATGCCTTAAAGATGGAGCTGGTTTCCGCCTTCCACCTTCCCGATGGTGAGTGCTCTCTGTCACGAACAACTCCACATTTGGCTAAGGCCGAGGATCTGGCTTGCTTCCATGTATGTGGACCTATCTGCATTGCCCCCGTAGCACGCCTGGGTTGGCTACCCAGAGGCTATTTAAGCTGTGGGCTGGCTTTCCCCGGGGTCCGAGGATTGTTCAATGTTCCTGAATAAACTGCATTGAAAAAAAAAAAAAAAAGAAGGGTTGTTATGAGCACACCGCGTGTGCTGATTCTCAGCTGTAGAGCTATAGCCATCACTAGAAAAGGGGGGTGGAATGTTTCATGACTATTTCTCTAGGCTCAGAAGTTTATGTGCCATTTATATTTGGTTATTCATTTTAAGGTTATTTATGGTTCTCTTCAGCCTTTTCGTAGAGTTTGGTGTCTCAAGCTTCACCTTCACATCTGCAGTGTCTGCCGGGTTCCCCACTTCTCTCCATCTGTGTCACACAGAGCTGTTCCCTCCTGTTTCCTGCACTGCGATTGTGTTCCCATTAAGTAAAGGCCAGACACAGACCCTGTCTGCTCTTCTGGCTGACATGGCTGCTCTGACTGATTACAATTCTTAGCAGTATTGATGGCCTGATTACCTTACACATACAGCTCCCTTCAGTCTGGTACCTAATTGAATTGGAATCTGGAGGGAGGATTCAACTTCACGAGCTCCTTCTGCTTTTAAAATGTGCAGATGGTCTTTACAGAAAGACACTCTGCTCCCAGCTAAATTACGTACACAACAGGCCTGCTTGCTCTGTTTGGGTATTAAGCTTCAACGTGGGTGTATCTGCTGTTAAAAGGATAAAATCCTGTTAGCAAAATAATTTTAAACTCTCTGGGAAAAAACAGAGTACCATTATTTGAATAGTTCTCAACCACTGACTCAAGGGCTCCTTTAATAAAAATTGTGAGCATCTATTCTTGAATTTTGGTCAGTAGGATGGCTAAGAAAAGATCTAGACCCTCCTCTCCTATGTAGTTCATATTTGAACTAAGATGGCTTTCAGAAAAGCTATTGACTATGATGCCTGTTATGATCCTCAAGAAAGAGGACTCTGAGCACTGCATGTTTTAACATGTAATTAATTTTTGTTTTGTTTTGGTTTTTAAGTTTCAGGGATGTGGGAAGGAAGCTAAGCCTATTGGCCATTTGGACTTGCCTGGGCAGCCACTTCAGCGAATGCTGATGGTGTGGAGACACCTGTGTGTGCTGCTAATCCTGGGGTAACTGTAATGGGGCTGCCTGTGGAAACAAAGGTATCATCTGAGAAGCCTTGACAGGAACTTCAGCATTAAACCTCTCATAAAACTACACAGAGTATGGCAGAACCCAGACCTGGGTGATAAATGCATAAAAACCTAGAACCACGCAGTTAACCTCTTCACAGGATAACTTCATTAGAATTAGAAGTGAAGGCTGATAACCTAATAAACATGACAAGCATTGTAGATAGTGGGGAATTCTGTCTTTTGGTAAAGGTTTCTCAAACACCAGATTTTTTTTTCTCTTCTTGTGGAGCTCCTGTCCCATCCAAATCTTTCTATCTCTCCCTTCTTTCATAAGATTCCCTGCACTCAGCCCATACACTTCTTTAAAAAAATTAATGTTCCCAAGGAAAGAGCACACCAATTGGTTCAGCCCTGAAAACATACATACAAGTAACATTATATAGACTGTGCTGGTTTTATTTAGTAATTTATGTACATACATATATGCATATAACAAGAGGTAATGAAAAATAGGCCATGAATTTGAAAGAGAGCAAGATGTATATGTGGGAGGTTTTTAGAAGAATGAAAGGCATGAGAGAAATGATGTAATGATATTAAAATCTCAAAACTAAAATAAAAGTAATAATATAGGAATAAACAAAAGCAAGGTTGTAAAATATTTCTCTAATGAAAACTGAATCTCTCAAGAAAGAGATTGACGTGGGCACTAGAAAATGAAAAGGCCACCCACACTCACAGAATCATAGGATAAGTGTTGTGACATCATGAAACCCTTGCAAGTAAGAAAGAACATTGAGAACAACACTGGTGAGCTCTTAACTTTACATTTTTAGCAACCAAACAAAAGGAGGCAAGAAGTAACACATCAGGAAATTTTCTGTCAGGTATGGTTACTGTCCGAAAAGGCTGACACACAGCAGCCATCAGCATTGTCCTTGCCAGCTTTGTCCCCTTGAGATCACAGCTCTGCCAGCCAAGCATGAAAGATTCCTTTTACTGACAGCTGTGGCCCTAGGGGAGGAGTATCCAGAACTCTGTTCAAGCAATGCATGCCCTAGATAGACCTTCACAAGTATTTTAAATGAACAGCTATGCATTCGGCTGGGGCTCCTGGAGAGGACTAACATATTTTGTGGTAAGCTCCAAATACATTGATTGAGATTTTCATGGTCAGTTACATTATTGGCTCCTTTAGCCAGTACCCTACTTGATTCTCTGTTTGGGGTAAAGCTCTTTCGGAGTTCTGCTGTGGCATCTACATGGCCATGTATATTTTCAGCCAAAATCTAACTTCCTGAGGTGCCAAGGTGCCTGTTGCTGAAGGGCAAATATCATTTAATCAAACTTTCTTCTGAAGGATTTCATTTTTCCTGCCTGAGATTAAACCTGACAGAGGTCCTGTAAGTGCTGCAGAAGTCCCAAGGAATAACTATTAGTATACAGATTCTTGCTTTATATTTGCTGTACATGTGCCTGATATTTGGAGAAGGGCCTAGAAACCCTACAATTAAAATCAAGTTTATAAATTCTCTTCTCACTTAATTATAAATCCTGATTACATTTTCTCTGCCAGATTCCTGCCTAATGTTCCCATTTGATAATGAGCTCCATAAACCCTATCCAGTGCACATGATTTCAAGTGATGATTCCCCAGGTACCAATGTACTCTGGTTTGAGAAGATTACTCTGAGTCCGTGCATCTGGAATTAAATTTCCTGAATCCTGTCTTTCTCTGGAGTGCTACGACAGAGACCACTAAACTGGGTCACACAAGTAGAAAAAGAATCTGAGTTGGCAATAACAAGGATGAATTACCATGCTCACTTCCCGAAATGGACAATACTTCCAAAGCTTAAAAGATTCTCATAAAACTACACAGAGTATGGCAGAACCCAGACCTGGGTGATAAATGCATAAAAACCTAGAACCATGCAGTTAACCTCTGCCAGGATAACTTCATTAGAATTAGAAGTGAAGGTTGATAACCTAGTGAACATGACAAGCATTGTATATAGTGGGGAATTCTGTCTTTTGGTAAAGGTTTCTCAAACACTGTTCTGGGATCTCTAGGTGAAATGAGTAAGTCATATAGCATCATTAAATCCTGGTCACAAATTCTGTTAATGTTCTATGAAAATATATACAATGTAGAGATGAAATATAAAGTTTTAACACCCAAATTAAACAGAAACATAATTATGTAGGTATGTTTTGTGCTTTATTTTAAAGTCTTATTTTCAAATGTCTTTCTCAAGTAATCACTTCATTCGGTTTAAACTTCCCCTGAGTTCATTTCACAGTCTATCAAGAATAACTGGAAAAGAAGATAATCATTGGATGTAAAATTTATGAATTTCTGACTGCACATTTACAGTGTGATGAGTCATCTTCATTATAAACATCATTGGATTTGAAACTGCCTACGAAACACACTTCTGTGTGTCTTTGAGACTATTTTCAGAGGGGTTTAATTGAGAAGGGAAGAGCCATAATGGGCGTGAGCAGCACTGTGCCATATACTGGTGTCTCAGACTAAATGAAAAGGTAAAATGAAAAAGAACTGAGAATCTGCATTGGTCTCTCAGTTTTCTCAGTGTGAACATGATGTCACCACCTGTTCCACACTCTTGCACCATTTGTTTTCTACCTACATAAAACTTTCTTTCTAAGTTGTTTTTCCAAAGTATTTTGATACAACAATGAGAAGAGCAATGAACACACAGAGAACATTCAGGTTTAGCAATTTTGTGCCGGAACAAGCAGGAAGTTTAATTGCACTACACTAAAGATGAAAATATTGCAAGTTATTTTCACACATTAACAAGAAACGTCAGAAAGGAGGAGGAACCAGAGAAACTGGAAAATGGAAATGAGCTATTTCTGTCTCAGGGCAAGCCAGCTGATTTTAATAATTAACAGACAGAGGTGAAGCACATCTTGGAAACCATTTTTTAAAAGTAATTACAAGTCTCCAATCTTGTTTTTCTCTCCACAGGCACACTAGCCTTCTGTTGCTTGTGACAAAGAAACTGGTGCACTCTACTGTAAGCAGGAAGTAATCGCAAATTGAGAAGAGACAGTGACTTTATGAAAAAAAGGCAAAGACAGTGACAATATACTCTTTTTTATGAAAATTTCTGTTTTCTCCTTTACACTACCTTTGACTTATAAGGAAAAAAAAGAGTGACTATGTCATGGTGGAAGTTAAGATTTACACAGTAATGTCGATGTTCTGGGCAGAATGCAGGGAATCTTATGAAAGAAGGGGGAGAGAGTAAGACCTGGAGAGGACAGGAACTCCACAAGGAGAGCAACAGAACCAAAATATCTGGGCCCCAGGGGTCTTTTCTGAGACTGGTACTTCAACCAAGGAGCATTTGTGGACATAACCTAGAACCCCTGCTCAGCTGTAGCCCGTTGTAGCTCAGTGTCCAAGAAGACGTCCTAGTAAGGGGAACAGGGACTGTCTCTGACATGAACTCAGTGGTTGGCTCTTTGATCACCTCCTCCTGAGGGGGGAGGCAGCCATACCAGGCCACAGAGGAAGACAATCCAACCAGGCCTGATGAGACCTGATAAGCTAGGATCAGATGGAAGGGGAGGAAGACATTCCCTACCAGTGGACTTGGGGAGGGTAATGGGAGGGGATGAGGAAGGGCTGGTGGGATTGGGAGGGAACGAGAGAGTAGGCTACAGCTGGGATACAAAGTGAATAAACCAATTAATGTAAAAAAATAAAAATTAAAAAATATTTACACAGTAAATTCATATTCAAACCATGAGATGTTTTCAGACCCTCATTTGTAAACCCAATTCTGAGAGATGCTTCCAACACAACAGTCAGATTAACAAAAGCTTAATCTAAAAGTATCTATTTCTGTTTCCTTCTTCAAGGCGGCTTGTTTTATCGTCCAAGTTCATGCAAACAGAACACTAATATAAGGTTTTCTGCACTATAAGTACAAGCTTATAACTTACATGTATTTAAGAAGAAAAAAAAGAATTGATTCAATGCCAATAAAAAATGGGTCAAACTCAATTTTTATGCATCCCAGTGCCTATGAATATCTGCCACTAGGATGGAAACTAAGGACTGACACCGATTTATACCTTCTCTACTAGTTCTGTAAAAAGAAAAGGCAACACATTGTTGATTTTTATGCTACCTTTACTCCAGATATGTAAAAAAAGCAAGTTGTGCTTCAAATATGGTAAATGCCCACGAATTAAAAGTACAAATAAAGATATATCAAAGAAACATAATTGTCTATTACAATGCAGGAAATTTGATTTGTGTACATTTCAGACCACAATGAATAATTTTTTCAGTGTGATTTTTCAGTATTTCATTGATATTTTGAAATACAGTGTTTTTGTTTTGGTTTTTGAGATGAGGTCTCTTTACATAGACCTGGCTCTCCATGAACTCACTAAGTAGAGCAGACTGGCCTTGAACTCATAGAGATCTACCTGCCTCTGCCTCCTGAGTGCTGAGATTAAAGGCCATGCCCATCTCCAATATTTCTCTGGACTTATTCTTAGAGATATTTACATTAAAAAAAGCATTGTTTATCAAAAATAAGAAATAACTTGAAGCTCTGTTGTTTTCTTAAAATTGAGAACTATTAAGAGTCCAAATGAAGAATACATTGTTAATCATGGAAGACATTGCCAAGTTCATGATATGCACAGGACCTTGCACTGTATCGTGGGCATACATTTAAAAATACAGCATTTGCCTTTCCCATAATGTAGAAATTAAAGTGATTTTGTCCTTGAGCATGGTCTGGAGTCGATCCAACATGTCATATTTGTTTGGTTTGTAATTTGGTCCAGATAGCAAAATTTCTATTTTTCTGTCTCCTTGCTTGTCAATAGTGATATGAAGGCATAGCTTGTAAGTTCTGTGATATAAAGTCACTCATGGAATGTTTAACACTATATTGACAAATAGTGATGGATTTGCTAAGGGATAGAGATTAAGACTGAGGGATCTGGGGCCAGAGTGATGTCTCACTGTATCAAAGCCTGTTCTTCCAAGTCTGGAAACATGAGTTCAATTTCCTAGGGCCACATAATAGGAGAAAACCAACTCTAGGATGTTCTCCTTTGACTTCCACATGTTTGCCCTAGCATGGGTATACAATCACACATACACATATGCATGCATATATACACACACACCTCAGTCATAAATAAATAAATAAATAAATAAATGTGATTAAAAATACTTCCTAGAGAATGCAGGAAGTTCTGAAACTGAGTATCCTAGATTTGAAAGCTGGCTGTATAAATTCCTGTCCTACAATGTCAGAGTACTAAAGTCCTAGGGCCTCAGGGGCTTCTTTAATTAGGATTATGAATATAAATCCTTCACAGGTAACTGTGGAATTAGTGAGCCATTGGACATAAAGCCCTGATAACAATTTCACTGAATTCAAACAAAAGTACTCTGATAAAAGTACTTCCCTAGACTTCAAAAGCTTTGTTAATCAGTGAATTCAATAACTAATATGCAGCCTAACATAGATATACACACATTATAATTATGTATTAATTATGATATAATACATAAAAATACCAAAGTTGAAGCTATTCTATAAAACTTTTGCTTTTATTCGGAGTTCTGTGTTGGGATTCACTTGCATATCATTCACATGTAAATTTTAACCACATTCTGGATGAGTCTAGTTTAAACCTTCCAATAAACCTTCCAAATAAAATGTGTTATTACAAAAAGGAGGCCATGATATTCATCCATGGGTCAACAGAAGTTAGCGAAGGCAGATGACCATGTACTGTCTCAGGGATCAGGACAGACCTAGCTTTGCCTTTACCAACACACAGACACCATAAATCCAGGCCCAGCCCACCTTGGTGCTTGGAAAAGCCACATGGTTGCCTGTGCTTAAGAGAACAAGAACACTGGGTGAACAGGAAGGGCCACTGCTAAAAAGGATGTCTCTAAGGACTCAAGGACACTCACCGTCACAGCTCTTCCAAAGGGCATACGTTCTTAAGTAACCGAAGTCTATTTCACTTCACAATAAACCAGTTGCCAGTCTGTCTCCTCAGCCAGGCTTGCGATAAGGAAAGAAAATGAACTCATGGCTGGAGGAATTTAATTATGTTTTTCTAACTAGCTGCAGTTGATCGTGTCAGCCATGTTTGTATTGAGTAGTTGCCCGGTAGAGCATGTCTTCCTCACAATTTTATTTTTCATAATGAATGCTTAAGAAAAGGGTTGTTTCCTTCAGTACAGATGTTCCTCATTTAATGTTATAAATGTACCCCTGAAAAGTTCTGGGTAAATCAGATTTTTATAAATTGAATCACATTTCTATTAACTTTATCTTACCTTCTGCTTCACAGTAGCTCTGGACAATTTATCTTTAAATTAGTCTCAGTTTTCCAGAGAAGAGTGACAGGTCAGAGGGTATTTCCCAATAGGCTGGGATAAGAACAGTCCTTCCATCACCAGGGTGAGTGCTGTTTCTTCAGGTTGGTGTGTTATCAGAGTCCAGTCACAGAAAAAAAAAATCTCTTTGAAAAGAAACAAAAAGTAAAGTAACAGGGAAGAACAGCAGAGAAACAGCTTATGGGAGGAAGGGATTTACCTCCATCTTAGGTCAGATACTAAATACTACTTATTTGAGTAAAAGTGGTTGTGCTGTGAAAGAGGTTACAAAGCACTGAAGATCTTATTAGATGAAAGGTCTACTCATATAAAATAGCAACTCCATGTTGTTGACCCCATTAAAAAATTCACACTACAACAAACAAGTTAAAGCAAGATATCCTAGAGAGAAAGCTAGCAGGGCATGTGATGGTATGTCATGTGTGTGTCCTGGGCTAATTGTTTAATTGGTAAGCAATCCTTAAAATAAACCCTAGTAATATTGTTACAACTGAAAATACAAGTTTCATTTCTCTCTTTGTTTCTGCAGAATGCTCTGCTACAGCCTGGTGACTTGGAGAAGGGGCATCACAGCATGAAAGTTTGTTTGTTTATTTGTTTGTTTGTTTTGATATGTGGTTCTGAATAACTTCCTCTTGTAGCTCCATTTCTTCTCACTGAAGTGTACCAATCTCAGACAGTGTCAGAGAGCTACCTCAACATGCTATAAGCCCTCTTCTGTGTGTTTTAAAATGCAAAAGAGAAACTATATGAACAATAAAAAGACCACAGTGGGGATGGAACACAAATGACTTCATGAGAAGAGTCAAAGTTAAAACAATGCTGAAATCACTCAGAAACTAGGGATAGGAAGGTAAAGTTTTGCTTTCCAGGTCATACTACTGTCCATATCTAACTTTCTTTTTTTATACATTTTAATGTCTTTTTATTGTTAATGACTTTAACAGTACTCAAATATGACCAGATGTTTTCCATATGACCTTTTAACCAAGTATGGATTGCATCTCATATTGTCAGCATATATCCCAATTCTCTCGAATTGGATTCTCTGGCAAAGTCCTGAGTATCCAGAGTCTTTTTAAAGCTTCGAAAAACATGATTTTATGTTGTGATTAACATTTTTTAAGTGAATCTAGAGAAGGAAATCTTACTCCTTACAGCTGGTGAATCTAGTTGAACATGACCAGTGATTTTTTTTTCTTTAGAAATATTTAGAAGAAATAAGTATTCTGAGAGACTGTGAAGGAAAATTTGGGGCTTAGAGTGAGGGAACACTAAGAGCGCAAGTTTACTCTGACTTTATATTCCAACCAACAAATTCAGAGCATATTACAGAACCACAGCAGATTCCTGCGTGAGTCCTTCTGCACTTTACATTCTCCTTCCCACCCTTCTCCAAACTCAGTGACTTACACTGTTCTGGAGGAGCAAGTTTTAATGATATCTAAAAAGGGAAAACATGTTACACTGACCAGGTTAATCAGTTGATTGCATCTGTCCTGGGCTACAGAATAGAACACATCAGAAAAATCAGAATACATATCTCAATTTTGTTGGAAGCAGTAGAGGAAGCCATGTTTTCTTTGATGGGTAGTGGAATTCACAGGTGTGTGTCCTAGAGATCCTCCATGCATTTCCACTACTCATGACTAAAACATTCTAACAACAACAACAAGAAATACGACAGTCAAAATTTTTCGGAAAAACACTTTTACTGACACAGTGGCATCCAGATATAGGCCAGGATAGCCATACTAAAAGCTACAGACCTAAAGAAGCTTGTTATATTTTATGTTATATATATTTATTTTTGTTTATAAGATTTTATAAGACAGTGCACCCTGTAGTACAGGCTGGCCTTCACTTTGTAGTATATGTCTTCCTCTAATACCCACGTACTGGTATTACAGGCTTGTACCACCACACCTGGATGTCATATATAATATAATACATACATATATACAGATATATATATGTATGTCAGCCTGAATTCATTTCCTGTCAATCATAATTATGACAATAAAACCAATGCCGATGGAGAAATCCTGAATGCTACCTCTAGTTTTAATATTTTTATTACATGCTACTTAAAATTTAAATATGGTATACACTCTCTTAAAAGCGGGTATTAGCTGTAAAATAGAGCATAACCATCTACAGACCTGAAGAAGCTAAACAACAAGGAGGACCCTAGGGAGGATGCTCAAATCTCACTCAGAATGGCAAACAGGATAGACAGCAGAAGTGGTGGAAGAGAGGGAACAGGCCTTTTATAGAGTGTCCTCTGAAAGACTCCACCCAAAAGGGGATTGAAGCAGATGCTGAGACTAACAACCAAATTTTGGGCAGAGCACAGGAAGTCTTATGGAAGAAGGGGAAGACAGAAGGACATGGAGGGGACAGGAGCCCAACAAAACACACCTAATTTTTTGTGTCACAGCCCCTCTGTGATGTTGCATATGCATCACCTATCATAATATATTGCCACAGGACAAATTGGTGATTATATCTGTCAAAAAGTTACAAATTTGCTTGAAATAATAATGTTCTGTCCAAATCAACCCAGTTCTAGAAGTCAGTAGAGATTATCAGTAGAGAGTTGAGAACATTAAGAAATTAAGGAAAAAAAACAGAAATTGATTGACTAAGAGTTAAACTGATTAATTAAGAACAGACATTAGAGGAAAAGTTAGGAAATCAAATAGAAGAGATGTATCGTTAAGGAATAAATGCTTCAAGATATCCATTACAAGCAGAAACGTTTTCTAAGACTTGGATAGTGTCTGGGGAGATCTTGGATTAGTAAATCAATTAGTACTCAAAACATATAAAATAATATGTTATACTGGACCATAAGCACAAACTATGAACATATATGAAGCACACAAGAAATGTTCTTACAGTAAGATTTAAAAAAGAAAAAGTAGTGTGGCTACAGGTGAGATCCACTCAGCTAATGTGAAAGGAACTCCCCCTAAGCACTGCAACAGCGACAGACTCAGCCACCAACTGCTGCTGGACTGAGTCACACAGCCTAAATTACAGAATTTCTGCCCACAAACCATATGTAAGGAAGGTGTCCCTGGGGGGCTTGGAGGAGGTAGAGGGACAAAGCCTGAGCATGGCAGGGGCAAGAGGATCCGAGACAGAGGAAAGCTGTGTCTCGTATGCCACCTTAGGAATCATGCCGCACTCTCTTCGTGGCTTTTACCCAGAAACTCACTGCATGTGCAAGAACTACATTTTCCCAAGTGATGTCAAGACGCTTTCCAGAAGAGCCCTATTAAAGGTTCCAGAACAGCTGTATCCTTACCAAGAATTAGTATGATTCAGCTTTCTGAGTGAATACCTTCATAATGCTTATAAATAGCTTGATATTAGGTTTCCTGTTTTTGATTATTAATGAGTTAGATTATCTCTTCATATGTGTCTCAGTATTAATTTTTGTTTGGTTTTTCTATAAATTGCTGTTCATAACTTTTTTTTTCAATTATTGTGTTATCTTTTTACGACAGTTTTCTCTGATTCCTTTATATTCCATCAGGGCTTCCCAAATAATCTGGCAAAAGATTTACAATCACTCTCATATGTATAGATAATTTTGTAAAGTCATATAAATACTAGAAAACTAGATTGAGAGCATACAGAGCACAAGGAAAATATATCAAAACAGTAACTGTACATTTCAATAAATATAAGTGTAACTGGAAAGAAACATCACATAAAGCAATCTGATGCACATACTGAAATAATCACATAGATACATGTATGTGAGCACAGATGCTCACGGTTATATGGAATTCGTCACCTGTGTTTGTCCACACACAAAAAGTGACGTGTGCAGCAGCACTCCCCCCACCTGGTGGTTATATTTACCATTTGGATGAACACTTCTGTTCATCTTTGCAGTTCCAAATTTGACTAGCAAATATGTATTTTATCTAAGTTGAACTTACATTAGTGTAATTGCAGGGGAAAAACCATATTTCTAAATGATTTCTACAATTACTTTTGAAAATATTTTTAACTGCAATGAACTTAACCTCACTTCCTGCTTCGCTTTCCTCCCTTCATACTCTCCCGATACTCTTCCCCAAACCCTTCCCATTGTCTCCCCACCTTCAAGTTAATAGCCTCTTTTTCTTTGATTATTATTGTTATATACATACACATGTCTATGTGCACAAATACATATATACAGATATAATTTGAGTCTATTTTTTGTTGTTTGTGTTTATATGGTTTAGGTGACCACAGATTTATGTGGTTTAGGTGACCACAACACTGGCAATATCAATGAACCTTGATGGAAGGGGAATATTTTGCCTGGGTCCACCCTTACACAAAGAACCACAGGCAACTAATGACTGTGGGGAGGTGATCAAGCCTATCCGAGGGATGAGCCCCTGATTGACTGTTCAATAATTTCTTATTGTTGCTCTCATGCTACAGAAACAAGCTTCATACAGGTATGTTAATAAAACATTACAAATAACGTTCAATGTTATAGATAGGTCTCAGGTTATTCATTTTAAACTTTTTTTTTTTACCCAATGTAAATACATGTTTTATTTACCAAATTTGACACCAGTCCTTCACTTGTACCCAGTGACAATGATTTATTCTATGAGCTAATGGTTTGAGTTACATTTTTTGATTTATTTGTTCATTTTTGTTTATTTTTTGAGATTATAATATAATTACATTTCTCTCTTCTATTTCATCCTTCTAAACCCTCTTCTACATCCCTCCTTGCTCTCCATCAAATTAATGGCCTCATTTTTCATCAATTATTATTGTATAATGTTTGTATCTATATGTCCATATACATTCCTAAATATAACCTATTGGGCACATATAATGTTACTTTTATGTATATATTTAGAACGGCTGTTTATCACTGGAACACCTCTCCTGCTCCCAGTTTTATTTAGATGCCTGTAGTTCTTTGTGTAGGGCCAATGCCTCCTTGCTTTTACCCTGTCTTGTGTTCACTGGAGTTTTTCTTGTTACGCTTTAGCAATACAATTGTATTTAGAGTCATAATTTAATTTTACATGCAGTTTCTTAATAAAAACAAAAGCTAATCTTTAATTTGTGAGGAGTAACTATTACTAGGTATGCAACATTAGATAACATATCGTAACAGTGAAAGTTTCTGTCCATTATACAATGTAATAACAACGTGTGGAAACTGAATTCTTCCATTTATGTTTCTAATTTTTTTCGCCTCAGTCTCATTCATGCCTGAAGAAGTGGGCCACCTTCCTCCATTCATGTTGTGTCAGATCACTTAAAACACCAACATGAACAATAACAAGCCAATCCACACTCTAATACCTTCATAAAGAAGGAACTAAAGTTTTCTAACTTTGCTGCATCAAACAAACGTTTATTTTGGAGCTTTAAGTCTTGGAATAATTTACCTTTTGGTGTGTATCATACATCAACACACAATAAAACTTACCTATCGCCATTCTTCAAATTATAACATACAAGACAGAATATCTTATTTAATTCATTTTTTAAAAATTTTTCACAATCTATTCATTATATATCCCAATTGAAGCCCCATCCCTCAACTCCTCCCAGTCCCACCCTCCCTCCCTTTTCTCCCCTAGTCCCTTCCCCCTAGCCTACTGAGAGAGGAAGTTCTCCACCTCTGCCATTTTATCACATCAATAAACACACATTTATCTCATGTGTGTTTTAAGAATAAGAAAGCATATGCTATTTTTAGAAAAGTTATTTAGAATGAGTAACTACTTAAGAAATATATTTATTATTAGAATATTCTATTCCTTATTAGAAATACTTTAAATGTTCTGTGAGAATATATTCTCCTACAGAACATGAACTTAAAAATATACTTTTTGATAGTAAAGCTTAATTTTATTTATACATTTTAAAGCTAATAGTACTTATCAGTAATACAGCAAAGAAAATAAGGTTTCTTCCCACAGTTTGTTTAAGAGTCTCAGCATCTGCTTTGATACACTGCTGGGGACAGTCTTTCAGGGGCTCTCTGTGGTAGGCTTCTGTCCTATTTCCTATTTTCTCCTTCTTCCAATATCCATGCCATTTGTCTTTCTGAGTGAGGATTGATCATCTTACCCAGGGACTGCCTTTTTGCTTAGCTTCTTTAGGTGTACAGATTTTAGTATGTTTATCCTATATTATATGTCTAGTATCCACTTATAAGTGAGTATATAATAGCAGCCTTGCCAGGCCACAGAGGAGGACAATGCATCGAGTCCTGATAAGACCTGATAATCTAGGGTCAAATGGAAGGGGAGGAGGACCTCCCTTATAAGTGGACATGGAGAGGGGAATGGGGGAAGGTGAGGGAGAGAGGGTGGGATTGGAGGGAATGAGGGACAGGGCTACTGCAGGAATACAAAGTGAATAAACTGTAATTAATATAAAAAATACAAATTTACTTAAAAAAAATTTCTTCCTTAATGTTGCCATCATTTTAATCTGACGATATAATGAAAGAATTGATACATTAGCAATATTTGTGTACAATTTCAAGGAATAATAGTTGATACCCCTTCTGTTCTGTTAGTCGGCTTGGTCTTTCATTAGCCAGGTCATGAGTGTTTCCAAAAAAGGTATCATAAAAAACAATTGCCTCATATTCACGTTTTACAGATTGAATATGCAAGTGAGCACCCTTCTCAGATTAGGAAATGGTTTATGCTTTGTAGTACACTAAACACAAAGCCACTTTAAAGGAACCTACTTGTGTGATTAACACATAGCTGAGTATTCCTGAGCAGTGATTATCACTGAATGTTTTAGCCTGAATGGCAGTGATACTAGGACGCACTGTGGACCTTTTAATAAGTGGTCCCAGTAAAGATTTCTTGTAGCTATTAAAATAAGCCCACGAAATGAATTCTGAGATTCCTCACATTCTTGAGTGAAATTGTGGACATTCATGTCCTGACATACACCATCATTACTGTCTACCATTGTCCATGACCTTCACAGTACTGAGCTTGCAGACAAAATGCCTTTCAACATCTTTGCGATGTGGTTGATCTAATTTATGAGCTGTCTCTTATGTTTCATTATAGTGACAAAAAGCTGACCAAAACAGCCAGAAATAACTAATATTTACATGTGACATTAAAATGTTTGATTGTTGGTTTTTAATCATTGTATTTCCTTTCAAATAATTCTCATTCTCGACTCATTTGCTCGTTTTACTTACAAAGGACATTTCAATTCTGGAAAGTATATGTCTTCATTATATGTGACTTGGCATATAACATTTAATAATTTAGGACTGTGTCTCTCTAAATTCTGTTACAGATTTAAGCATAGTATCAGATTAATACTGTCATACAAATCAGCCCAATAGCTATGGTTTTAAGCTTTTTAGAATTAGATGCACACAGTTATAATATAGTGCAATACTCCCATTATACTAAGAAACCATAAATCTAAAAAAGAAACAAACAAACAAAGGGAAAAAAGGAAAACTTTTTCTTGACATCGGCATTGTCAAAAACTATTTAGAAAACTTGTTAATATGTATTTTAGGGTGTGTGTGTGTGTGTGTGTGTGTGTGTTGCTAAATAAATAATACAGAGTACAGATTAAAAATTGTGGCAAAATAGGTCGGAAGGTAAAGACACTTGCCATCAAGACTGAAAATACTGATAACCTGAATTTGATCACTAGAACTCACGTGAAGAAAAAAGATGTGAGATTCCTGCAAGTTGTCCTTGAAGGGCTCTGGCAAACATAGTGCCAAAACACATACACAAACACACACTAAATAAATGCAAGTAAAATATTCTTTTTATAATTTTATTTAAAATATATTTTATTTCAGTTGACACAGTAATTATGTATATATAATATATAGAGAGTGCAATGTATGTCATGTCACAATAAGATCAAAGTTATTAATATAGCTATCACCTAGGACATATATCATTTCTTTGTATTGGAAACATTCAGAAAAAAAAACCTAGCAGAGAGGATTCTGAATTAAAATATTCTTTAAAAATGCACATTTTGCTTTCTTTATCTGCCTAAATACACTGTTGTACATTTTAAATCCACTGGGTAACTTGCAACGTCAAGAGTGTACCAAGACAACATTGATGTCCATCTCCAAATGTCATCACAACTCTGTGTTCTGACCTGGGTCAATAGCTTCTGAAAACAGAGGATGACCTGGACTCTCTCTCTGCCTTTAGGGAACATGCTGTTCTGCCAGATGCAGGCAGTAAAAAGAAGAGAAATTACAGAAAGCAGTGCAGCATGGGCAGACTCAGAGTTCTCTGCCCAGTGAACACTGGCTGCGTCTAGCAGTAGGGAGCAATGTGACAGCTGACATGGAATCTGCAGAATGTGTATTAGGCATTTAGATAGTGTCTGCATATCACCTCTCCTAAGAAGCTGTGATTGTGCCATTGTCAGCTGGCAAAATCAGTCAACAGTAAGTTGCTTATGGACACAAAGCAACAAAATTCTCATCCATACCACACTTTAGAGAACAGTTTCTAAGATATACACATTTCCTAGATCTCTTTGATGAAGGGAGCCTCATTGACACCTAAGAAATAACAGTGATGTGGTAGGAAAAGTTTCAGCATCTTCATGTGGTGGGGCAACAAGAAGAATAAATGACAAGAAACAAACTCCATTATTTCCATAAACCCTCCCCCACTAACACATAGGTAATTTGGTTTCTATACCCTTATAATTTCTTCCCACAACTCTCTAGAATCCAGACCCTTTGAGGACAAGGTTGAGTCTTGTTTATGTCAGTACTTGCAGTACATAATAGATTTCCTGCTAAATCACAAATATCTACTGAAAAAAAAATAGTTAGCTGGAGAGATTCTTGGAAAGCTAAATGGCTTTGTGGATAGATGGGCAGACTTAAAAGGAATAAGACAGGTAATAAAGGAGTGGTCTTCACTAAGAACTAGAGAAAGTTTAAGAGAAAGATTTTCTCAGTACTTTAGGCTACATAATCTGCTGATCTCTGATAAATTTCAGGAAAGCTGAAATGCATTTAATCTCAATGATTTACTATGAGAGGTACATATATTCTTACATATGAAGGTCCTTTCAGAAGTGTCAGATGATATATAAGAATTACGAAAGATGTTATAAGTTTTCCATTTCATTTTCACTTCAAACCTATTGTTCACAACTTCGGCATTCATGAGTCAGTTGGGACTATATTAAAAAACTGTTCATATGCCAAGTAGGCAGATGCCATGCAGGAGGGACTACAGAGGGCAAGCAAGATTTCTGGGGACAGTACAGCCATGATAAATGTACCTCAGAGAGGCACAGCCTCAGGGACTTCCTCTCTGGATTGCTTCTTGCTGCTGCTTTGCCTTCTCATGTTTGTCGTTGCTATGTTCTTACATATCTATCAATGTGTGATTGGGCATGGGGAGGCCCTTACTGCCTATAGTCTGCTGTGACTGCCTCTTGGGAGACAGCCTACTCTAGCTGGCAATTTTCCTGCAGTTCAATATAAAGATGAACTTTCATAACATAATATTGTTTAGATGAATTAAGGATTTTACAAAATTCTTGACTTAATTTAAATAGTTTTAGGAAGTGAGGGTAGTTGATAGAAAGTTTAAGGAGATGGTTTAAGTTGGTTTGTCAAAAAGTTGTAATAAAGTTAGAATTAAGAATAGAATGTGATAGGGGAGGTCCTCTTCCCCTTCCATCTGACCCTAGCTTATCAGGTATCGTCAGGACTGTCTGCATTGTCTTCCTTTGTGGCCTGGTAAGGTTGCCACACCTAATCTCCCCTCCCTCCCCTCCCCCCCTGCTCAGCAGAGGTGAAAAAATAAAGAGTAGAATGTGGGCTCTTTGCTCCTCCCTGTTCCAGAGACAGCTGCTTCTCTTCCTGCAGTGCCAGCCTTCCCCTTAGACATGATAGTAAATGTTGCAGTGAACAGATTTGGTCATATTGGACACCTAGTTACCAGGGTTGCCTGTAACTCTGGCAAAGTGGAGATTGTTGCCATCAATGACCTCTTCATCAATCTCAACTACATGGTCTACATGTTCCAGTATGAATCTACCCATGGCAAGTTCAACGACACAGTAAAGGCTGAGAACCAGACGCTTGTCATCAACTGCAAGCCCATCACCATCTTCCAGGAGCGAGATCCCACCTACATCAAATGGAGTAATGCTGGTGCCAAGTATGCTGTGGAGTCTACTAGTGTCTTCAGCACCATGGAGAAGGCCAGGGCCCACTTGAAGGGTGGGGCCAAAAGGGTTATCATCTCTGCTCCTTTTGCCAATAACTCCATGTTTGTGATGCGTGTGAACCATGAGAATAAGACAACTCACTCAAGATTGTCAGCAATGCTTCCTGCACAACCAACTGCTTAGTGCCCCCTGGCCAAGGTCATCCATAACAACTTTGTCATCATGGAAGGACTCATGACTACCATCCAGAGCATCACTGCCACCCAGAAGACTATGGATGGCCTGGCTGGAAAGCTGTGGCATGATGGCTGTGCAGCTGCCCAGAATACCATCCCTACATCCATTGGTGCTGCCAAGGCTGTGGGCAAGATTATCCAAGAGCTGAACGGGAAACACTTTGGCATAGCCTTCCATGTTCTTAACACCCCCCCCCCCAATGTGTCTGTCATGGATCTGACATGCCAACCGGAAAAACCTGCCAAGTGTGATAACATCAAGGAGGTGGTGAAGGAGGCATCCGAGGGCACACTAAAGGGTATCCTGGGCTTCAATGAGAACCAGATTGTCTCCTGCAATGTCAACAGTGACTCCCACCCTTCCACCTTTGATGCTGGGTCTGGCATTGTCCTCAGTGACAACTTGGTAAAGCTCATTTGCTGGAATAAAAATGGATATGGCTACAGCAAGAGGGTGGTGGACTTCATGGCCTACATGACTTCCAAGGAGTAAGAAGCCCTGGACCACCCACCCCAGCAAGGACACAAGAGAAAGGTCCTCAGTTGCTAAGGAATCCCTGTCCCAACTCAGCTGAGCATCTCCCTCACAGCTTCTAACCCAGGCCCCCAGAACAGTGGAAGGAGCCTTGCGAGCCCTACTTTCCTGAATATCACCAATAAAACTCACTGCACCCCCCCCAAAATAAAGAGTAGAATGTGCCCCCTCTTGTACAATAGTGAGGGCTGCATGGTATAGAAACAGAGTACAGTGAGCTTTCATGCATTGCAATCATGTGATTGTACTAGGAAGAGAAAAATGGGCTCAGGATAAGTTAATGATCAAAGAAAGCATTTCACTCGAGGTTAGGCCTGAGTTCCTGAATCTTGAGATCTAGGGATGTGGTCACAAGTTTCAGTGTGCACCATGAAAAGGCAGGGTTATGAACAAAGAGTAGATAATTTTACTATGAGTGTAAGAACAGAAATTAGGTGATTAGCCAGTTTAACTGAACAGGACTTCAAAAATAACATGTAAAACAGAGTATCTGTTTATTTTAAATACAAATTGTCACCAGCTAAGCATAGAGAAAAACTTGCTATTATAGTCTTAGCTTGCTTAAACTTTGTTCATCAATGACAAAAGAATTATTGCTTTGGAGATACGAAGAACTTTTGGAGAGAAAGCCAGATGGCAAATGTTTTGTTAAGGGTGAGTTTCCAAAGAAAAATATATAACCAACAAACCTGTTGTAATTTCCTTTTGTGTAATGATTTGAATCTGTTTTTGAAGAATATGTTTCTGTGGCGATTGTTTTTAGAGAATATGTAACTTGTGGCTATGAAGTGATCTTTTTCTTCCATAAAGAATTTTGTCTTACTTCCTCATGGGGGGAGGGCAGCTGTACTAGACACAGAGGAGGACAATGCAGCCAGTCCTGATGAGACCTGACAGGCTAGGGTCAGAGGGAAGGGGAGGAGGACCTCCCCTATCAGTGGACTGGGAGAGGGGCAGTGGAGAAGAAGAGGGAGGGAGGATGGGATTGAGAGAGGATGAGGGAGGGGGCTACAACTGGAATACAAAGTGAACAAAATTTAATAGTCAAAACAAATAAATAAATAAAAAGAATTTTGTCTTAGGTAGTATAAAAAGGCTAAGGGGAAAAGTAAAGTTGTTGCAGCTTTGCTCCATCCACCAAATGTGTGTGTGTGTGTGTGTGTGTGTGTGTGTGTGTGTGTGTGTGTGATTCTTTTCCCCCCTTTTCTTTCTTTCTTTTTTTTTCCTGGCCTCAGTGAATCAAGCTTTATTCCCTCAGAGAAAAGTCTGCTGAATGATCAGTCACCAACTCTACGCCCACCTCAGTTAACCATGACCTGTGGAAGCTGACCTTCGACACCATGTTCTAACTGCAGTGATACAGAGCAAAAGATGAGAAAGGGAAGATCTACAGCTATATTTACCCCAGTCAGTTATTTGTCAAAAGCCAAACCCCCAACTAAGTTTTGTAAAATATATTCACAGAGTCATACTTACTCAATATAATAATCATATATAAATAAATAAAGTTGTCAAGAGATTTGAGCTTTTATAACATATAAAATATATTATACTATATCCCTGGTAATCACTTCAGCTTGAGAAAAGATCACTGTGGACGAGTACCCCACAGACAGCTGTTCTCTGCATTTTGAGCAGCTGTGGATTTCTCTGGTGGTCTTCAATTGCTACAAAAGTTTCTTTGATGAGAGGGGAGAGCTGTACTTACCTGTGGGTGTAAAGATAAGTATGGGGGAAAAGAGAACATGTGAATAGTATCAAAATACATTTGTAAAATGATCAAAAAGTAACTAAAGTCTTGTTTTTTTGTTTTGGTTTGTATTGGTTTGGTTGTTTGGTTTTTTGCGGGGGACAGGGTTTCTCTTTGTAGCCTTAGCTCTCCTGGACTCTATTTGAAGACCAGGCTGTTCTCAAACTCACAAAGATCTACCCATTTTCCCCATCCTGAGGAGGCCTGTGGGGCATCTGAGCAGCTTTTGGCTGGGAGGTCTTTCTGCCTGCTCTTTAGCTGCCTGGCACCACCTGAATCAGAAACAGCAAGCCCAGCAGAGACAGTGAACCTAGCAGAGGTGAACTAGTCACAGGACCCAAGCCCCATTGTCTCTCATCTTGAGAAGGCCTTTGGGGCACCAGAGGAGCTCTCAGCTCAGAGAACATTCTGCCTGCCACACCTTTGCCTGTCTCACCTGGGTCAGAAACTGTGAGCCAAGCAGAGACTCAGCAGAGATGAGTTCAGTGAAGGACCAAAGCCCTATTGTCTCCCATCCAGAGGAGGCCTGTGGGGTACCAGAACAGCTCTCGACTCAGAGGTCTTTCTTCCTGCTCCCAGCTACCTGGCACACCTGAGAAACAGCCAGTGAACCCAGAAGAGGGACCACCAGGCTGGCAAACACCAGAATCACACAAGCAACAGAACTCAGGGCCATATTGGACCACCCAAAACCAGTGGTCCTACCACAGCAAGCCATGGAGATACTATCACACCAAAAAGTGATAGAAAAAATGCAAGAAAAATATTTTAAATCTGAGGTTATGAAAATGATAGCGGCACTAATTAATAAAGCTCTCAAAGTAACAAAGGAAAATACACTCAAACAGATGAAAGAATTGAACAAAGCCGTTAAAGAAATTAAAGAAACACAGGAAACTACAATCAAACAGGAGAAGGAAAAGAATAAAACTTTTCAAGACGTAAAATTGGAGCTAGAAGCAATAAAGAAAACATGATCTGAGACAATCCTGGAGATGCTACAGACACAAGCATCACTAACAGAATAGAAGAGATAGAAGAGAGAATCTCAGAGTAGAAGATATGATTGAAGAAATCAATACACCAGTCAAAGAAAATGTTAAACCTAAAAAAATCTCCTGACATACAACATCCAAGAAATCTGGGACACCATGAAAAAAAACCAAACCTAAGAATAATAGATATAGAAGAAGACTCTGAGCTCCAAGGCCCAAAAAATATTTTCAAAAAAATCATAGAAGAAACCTTCTCTGAACTAAAGAAAAGGAGGCCTATAAACATCCAAAAAGCTTACAGAACACCAAATGGATTGGACTGGAAAAGAAAATCACCCTGCCACAAAGTAATGAGAATATTAAATGTGAAGAACAAAGAGAGAATATTAAAAGTTGCAAGAAAAAAAAGCAGAGTCACATATAAAGCCAAAGCTATCAAAATTACACCTGACTTCTCATGGGAAACTATAAAAGCCAAAAGGGCCTGGACAGATATTTTATAGATACTGAGACCACAGATGTCAGCCAAGGGTACTATACCCAGCAAAACTATTAATCATCATACAGGGGGAAAAACAAGATATTCCATGACAAAAACAAATCTCAACAGTACCTATCTACAAATCCAGCCTTACAGAGATAATAGAAGGAAAACTCCAACCCAGGGAGCCAACTATATGCAGAAAAACACGGGAAATAAGTAACCCCACATCAGCAAAACAAAAAGAAGGGAATCACACACTCTACCACCACCAACATCAAAATAACAGGAAGTAACTACAACCGCTCATAAATATCTCTCAACTTCAATGGCATCAACTTCCCAAAAAAAAGACACAGGTTAACAGAATGGAATGAAAGCAGGATCCATCTTTCTGCTACATATAAGAAACACACCTCAGCAATAAAGATAGACATTACCTCAGAGTAACTTTTGGAAAAAGATTTTCCAAGCAAATGGACCCAAGATGAAAGCTGGAGTAGCTATTCTAATATCTAATAAAATAGACTTTAACCAAAATTAATCAAAAGAGATGGAGAAGGTCAGTTCATACTTATCAAAGGAAAAATCCACCAAGAAGACATCTCAATTCTGAACATACATACCCAAAATGCAAGAGCACCATCATTTGTAAAAGAAACATTACTAACTCTTAAAACACACATCGAACCTCAAACAATAATAGTGGGAGACTTCAACACCCTACTCTTTCCAAGGGGGAGATAATCAAGAGAGAAACTAAATGGGGAAATAAACTTACAGACATCATGAATCAAATGAACCTAATCGATATCTACAGAATATTTCACTCAAACACAAGAGACTATACCTTCTTCTCAGCACCTCACAGAATATTCTCCAAAAGTGACCATATTGTCATCACAAAGCAAGCCTTAGCAGATATGAGAAGATTGAGATAACCCCCTGCTTCTTATCAGACAACCATGGATTAAAGCTGGAACTCAGTAACAACAGAAACAACAGAAAGCATACAGACTCATGGAAACTAAACTACTCAATGACAGCTGGGTCAGAGTAGAAATAAAGAATGAAATTAAAGACTTTCTAGTATGTCATGAAAATGAAAGCACAACATAACCAAACTTATGGGACACAATGGAAGGAGAGCTAACAGGAAAGTTCATAGCACAAAGTACCTTCATAAAGAAATTGGAGAGATCTCATACTAGTAACTTAGCAGAATACCTGAAAGCTTGAGCACAGAGGGAAACAGACACACCAAAGAGGAGTAGATGAGAGGAAATAATCAAACTCAGGGCTTAAATAAAAAAAATTGGAAACAAAGAGAACAATACAAAGAATCAATGAAACCAAGAATTGGTTTTTTGAGAAAAATCAACAAGATATACAAACCCTTAGCCAAACTGACTAAAAGGCAGAGGGAGAGTACCCAAATGAACAAAATCAGAAACAAAAAGGGGGCATAACAACAGACACTTTAGAAATCCAAAAAAATCATCAGGTCTTACTTCAAAAGCCTATATTCCACAAAACTGGAAAATGTAAAGGAAATGGACGAATTTCTGGATATATTTCACTAAAGCTAAATCAAGATCAGTCCTATACCCCCTAAAGAAATAAAAGTAGTCATCAAAAGTCTCCCAACCAAAAAACGCTCAGGTCCAGATAGTTTTAGTGCAGAATTCTACCAGATATTCAAAGAAAAGCTAATACCAATATTCCTCAAGCTATCCCACAAAACAGAAACTGAAGGAACATTGCCGAATTCATTCTATGAAGCCACAGTCACTCTTATACCTAAACCACACAAATACTTAACAAAGAAAGAAAATTTCAGACCAATCTCCTATATGAACATTGATATAAAAATACTCAATAAAATACTTACAAACTGAATCAAAAAACCCATTAAATATATTATCCACTATGATCAAGTTGACTTTATTCCAAGGATGCAGAAATGGTTCAACATATGAAAAGCCATCAAGGTAATCAACCATATAAACAAACTCAAAGAAAAAAAAATCACTTGATCATCTCATTAGATGCAGAAAAGCCTTTGACAAAATCCAACATTCCTTCACTCACTCTGTGCCTAATTTAAAAAATGAGGCACAGAACTAAACAGTGAATTCTCAATAGAGGAATCTCAAATGGCTGAGAAACACTTAAAAAAGTGCTCAACATCCGTAGTCATCAGGGAATAGTGGAAGGAAAGAGAAAAGGAACCGGGAAAGGATCCAAAAGCAAAACAACTTACCAGGGCCCAGAGGGGTTTGCTGAGACTAAAGCATCATCCAAGGACCATGCATGAACTGGACCTAAGTCTCCTACAAAGATGTAGCATATGGGAAGCTTACAGTGGGTTCTCTAGTAAGGAAATGGGGATTGTGTTGGACATGTACCCACTTGCCAATTTTTAGGACTGGCAGGACTGCCTTGACAGGCCACAGGGGAAGAAGACACATTCAGTCCTGATGAAATCTGAGGAGCTGGGGTGGATGGAAAAGGGAGCTCCCCTTTTTTTAGGAAAACAGGTAGGGGGAGGGATGGATGGTGGGACTGGAAAGGGAGGAGAAAATGGGCTACAAGAATGTAAAGTGAATAAAATAAATAAATGAGAAAAATTGGGGTACAGAGCTAAATCGAGGATTCACAACAAAGGAATCTTGAGTGGTTGAGATGCACTTAAAGAAATGCTCAGTGTCCTTAGTCATCAGAGAAATACAAGTCAAAACGACTCTAAGATTGTATCTTACACCTGCCAGAATGGCTAAGTTCAAAACCTCAAGTGACAAGACATGCTGTCAAGGATGTGGAGAAAGGGGAACACTCCTCCATCGCTGGTGAGAGTGCAAACTTGTACAACCACTTTGGAAATCAATCTGGTGATTTCACAGAATATTAGGAATAGTTCTACTTCAAGACCCAGCTATTCCACTCCTGGACATATACCCAAAAGATGTTCCACCATACAACAACTATGTTCATAGGAACTTTATTCCTAATATCCAAAAACTGGAAACAAACTAGATGTTCCTCAGCTGAAGGATAGATACAGAAAATGTGGTAGATTTACCCAACAGTACCCAACAGAATACTACTCAGCTATTAAAAAAATAAGCAATCATGAAAAAGTTTTTCACAGAAATCTGCCTACCTCTGCCTTGATGAGTGCTAGAATTAAAGGCTTGTGCAACCACACCTGCCTAAAGTGTTGCATTTTTAAAGCATCACTTTTCTTTAGAAATTATTCACACAGATGCTCTCAAATTGTTTGCTTTTTATACTTTTCAGTGTTTGCTAACTTATTTTGAATTTGGCTAAATGCGTAGTGGGTAAGTGACCCATACAATGCTGGGAACTGCTATGCTCAATAGTTTAATGTGCGCACTGTACTTTTCCAACTCTTTTCTTAATGTTTACTTACTAGCTGACTTTTTCCCCAGATCTTTTTTTTTAAATATCTATTCATTGCTCACATATTACATCCTGATCACAGTTTCCCATCTTTTCTCTCCTCCCAGTCCCTCTCCCACATCAGACCCTCTCATCTACTTCTCCTTTTTACATTTATAAAAGGACAGGCTTTCCAGGGATATCAACCAAACAGGACAGAGCAAGTTGCAATAAGTTTAGCCATCTCTCCTAATATTAAGGCTGTACAGGACAAACCAATATGAGGAAAAGTATCCCCAACGCAGGCAACAGAGTCAGAGACAGACCCTGCTTCTGCTGTCCCATATTATATGTGTAATATCCTTAACTCATCCAACTGTAGTAATTCAAACACATATACTTCTTTTCCCTGACTGCCATGAATAGAAATTTTTGCCAGTCTTCCAGAAGTCATTGCTTTCCACCTGCAACATGGTATTAAACTTGTTTTATTGGTTTTGTGAAACTCTCAAAGAGTTTCTGAACAAGAAAACATCCTCAGCAAGACCAGCATACAGTCTCCAACCTCTGTGAAGGCCAAAGCTCTCCGGTGTCATGCACACCATGGGCACAGACGTGTGTCCTCTGACATGAGCATCACTTCTTCCTCACTCTGTAGTCTTTCCCCAACTACTTAGCTCCACAAAGTGTCCATGCGACTGATTCTTTTTCCCCCATGTCTTCTTTTATTTTAACCACAACAAAAATTATATTTTGTATATTAATGAGGGTTGATGTAATATTCAGAACACATATGCTTCTGTTTCTATCTTATCTTCCTTTTCTGCTTTCCCTAGGGCTCATACTAAAACACCAAAGGTGGCCAGAGAATGAAACTCTTGAAATATCCCACCCCCTCACTTCTAAACTTGCCTCCTGCCCTATAACACAAGTTGTGGACTTGGAAAGGGGCACGGTGGAGATGAGGGATGGAGGGAGGGACTGGGAGGGAATAGGGATCGGAACACGGCTGGGATACAGAGTTAACAAAATGTAACTGATAAAAAAATAAAAAATAAAATAAAATATTTTGTACTATAAAAAAACTGTAATTAATATAAAAAATTAAAAGAAAAAAAAGTTTGGTAGAATTTCATGCCAAAAAAAAAAAAAAAACAAGTTGTCTTGCTTCAACTATCCCTGATAATCTAGCCTCTTAGGAAGTTTGTTCACATGTGTTCTACAGCTTCCTCCATCAGCTCTCCCAGAGGTGATTTTGAAAAGCAGATTCCTGGTGCCTTCTGCAAGGTGCTGGCCTTGAATCTGTGCCAGCTTCGGACTTCGGTTAAGCATCTGAAGTACTTATTACAGGTAACACACTTTATGACCTCTTAGAATGGTACGGTTAATGTTGCATATACAGGGTTTTATTCTCTGAAAAGCTTTCAGATGAAATGATAAAGTAATATATTTGTATGTTTAGATATAGTTAGATAATGATAAACTAATATATTTGTTATGTTTAGATATAGTTAGAGGGGTCTCCCTGAACCATTTAGTCCCAGATGAAATTGATTACCAAGGATCTACAAACCTAAAAAGGTTAATTTGTACTGTTAAGAAAACATAATTTATAGGGTATACTTACTGTGATACTATTATCATATTGTTTAAAAGAGTAATAAAAAGGAAAATATTATTCTAAATTTGTTTTAAATCCTAATTTGTTTGTTTTAAAACCTAATAATACACCTCTAGAATGGATTATAAGTATATCAACTTTATTTCTTAGATAAAACTGTATGGAAAAAGCAGAGTGAGAAGTGTAATGTTGGAGAAAATAGGGTGTCTTCCAGGTAGATAACTAAACTGATTTCATGTGAGAGTGAGGTGGAAAGTGAAAGGTAAAGCTCTTGGTAATCAAGATCATTGTTCCAGGTGGACAGAAAGGCAACCAAGACCATTGACCCTAATAGAAAGAGCCTCACCAGAACTTTAGCAAAGCATTATCAGAAGCTCCCCGTGGGCCAGGTCAGAGAGGAGTAGAAAACACACAGTGCCTCACTGCAGAAAGGAACAGTAGTTCACAGTGTAAAAATTAGGATCCTTCCTTCTAAGTTATGGAGTTGATGTGAGCAAGGGCCCTTTGGGGTGGGGAAGATCTATCTCTAGGTGGAAGCAAAAGGTCTGTGTCAGAATGAGCCCACCCCACTTCCCTGAGGTGTTAGAGTAGGTAGTAGGAAGTGCACTGGAGGGAACATGAAGTCCCAACTTCAGACACAATATTAAACTTCAGCAGATTGTCTGTCAGGTGAGCAAGAGACTAACTAGAAATGTCTCCATCTCTAGAGGAGAGCTGGAGATAAAGACACAGCAGGGACTGATATAGAGGCTTCCTATGCTAGTGAAGATGATGCTCCCAATGCAAAGCTTCATGCCAGTTCCTCTCTGCCTCTCGGATTAGACATGGTTGTGCTCACACAGGGTGAATGTTATGTTTTTGATGCTGCTGAGTTTTGGTATGGTGAATAGGCAGTAGATAAATGCTTGCTGGAGTGTCCTCAGTGTCCAGAGGTAGCAGGCAGCTTTTGTTTCCCACTCTAAGGATAAAGGTGGGGAAAGGGAAAGGGAGTAAACAATTAACTGGCCGTCCTTTTAAGGCTAAAGTGAGTGAGAACTTACAATGCAAATACACTTATCCATCAGCAGAAAGCTGCTCAAGACAGAATGTTGTTTGCAATCATAATTAGCATCGTGATAAGAATAAAATATGCAGCATCTGGAAGAATAAAAAAAGAAACTGAAAGAAAACAAGACGAGAAAGACTCGAGAAGTATTTTCCTATACTGTGTGCCACTGAGCACCGGGGAGAAAGTGTTTTATTAACATTTATATGGCAGTACACAAAAGAGAGCATACAGTAGTTAGTTACTGTTCTTACCAAAAACAATGTCAATACACATGACAACACTTTGCAATCTTAAAAGCCCAATATTTACCAACTTTTAAAGTAACCTTTAGGGAACCCTCCTCCACTGCTGGTGGGAGTGTAAACTTGTACAACCACTTTGGAAATCAATCTGGTGCTTTCTCAGACAATTAGGAATAGTGCTTCCTCAAGATCCAGATATGCCACTCCTGGGCATATATCCAAAAGATGCTCAAGTACACAATAAGGACATTTGTTCAACCATGTTTGTAGCAGCTTTATTTGTAATAGCCAGAAGCTGGAAACAACCCAGATGCCCCTCAACTAAGGAATGGATACAGAAATTGTGGTACATCTACACAATGGAATATTACTGAGCAATAAAAAAACAAGGAAATCATGAAAGTTGAAGGTAAATGGTGGGACCTGGAAAAGATCATCCGGAGTGAGCTATCCCAGAAGCAGAAAAACACACAGGGTATATCCCACTCATAAGCAGATATTAGACATATAATATATGATAAACCTACTAAAATCTGTACATATAAAGAAACTAATCAAGAAGGAGGACTCTGGCTAAAATGCTCAATCCCCATTCAGAAAGGCAAAGTGGATGGACTTCAGAAGAAGGAGAAAACAGGGAACAGGACAGGAGCCTACCATAGAGGGCCTCTGAAAGGCTCTACCCTGAAGGGTATGAAAGCACAGGCTGAGATTTATGGCCAAACTTTGGGCAGAGTGGAGGAAATATTATGAAAGAAGTGGGAAATAGTAAGACCTGAAGAGGACAGGAGCTCCACAAGGACAGTGACAGATCCTAAAAGTCTGGGCACAGGGGTCTTTTCTGAAACTGATACTCCAGCCAAGGACCACACTCATGGAGATGGGCTGGAACCCCTGCGCAGAGGTAGCCTATGGCAGTTCAGTATCCAAGTGCCCTCCATAGTAATGGAGACAGGGACTGTCTCTGACATGAACTGATTGGCCTGCTCTTTAATCACCTCCCCCTGAAGGGGAAGCAGCCTCAGCAAGCCACAGAAGAAGACAGTGCAGCCACTCCTGATGAGACCTGATAAACTAGGGTCAGAGGAAAGGGGAGGAGGACCTCCCTTTTCAGTGGACTGGGAGAAGGACACAGGTGGGGAAGAGGAAGGGTGGGGTTGGGAAGGGAGGAGGGAGGGAAGTACAGGGAGGATACAAAGTGAATACACTGTAATTAATAAAAATAATATTTTAAAAATTAACCTTTATCTTCAGACTCTTGTACCATATTGTATAGTCTGAAATCGAATGCCAGAAGAACTGCTTTCTCTTTGCCTGTAAAGACAGTGCCTTCAGTAAAGGTGGCTACTGTACTGCACACCAACACTGACAACCTGAGCTCCAACCCAGGTGCCCCCATGCTGAGAGCACCAATTCCAACCAGTTCTCTGATCTCCACACATGCAATTCTACACATACATACATAAACACACACACACACACACACACACACACACACACATAATTGAGTAATTAACCAATATAATAAAATTATACAAATTATATATTTATTTCAAATAAAAATTTGAGCCACAGAGTTGTTTTTCTTTGGACATCCTATTACTTCAAGTGCAATTCATGTTTCTAAAATATTTGAGGTAATTTTCCAGGTAATTTTCTAGAGCATGCTTTATTTATAATTTTCTAGGTAATTTTCTAGAGCATGCTTTATTTATAATTTTCTAGGTAATTTTCTAGAGCATGCTTTATTTATAATTTTCTAGGTAATTTTCTAGAGCATGCTTTATTTATACCCCTAAATATTATGTTCAGTGAAATTTGATACTATATACTAAAAAGTAATGACTTATCAGATAATTTTAAAACGAGTGTTTTGGATGTGAAAGTAAATCATTTCATGGGGATCTAACCACTCTCTAAAAGCTTGTGGGGAGGTCAGCTGTTGCAAAAGCCACTCAGAGTTCAACCACTATATAAACTGAGAGCTTGGCTATATTTACCTGTCATAAAATTTATTATTTAAAATAAGAAACACAATTAGGGTATTAAAAATAAAGCTTATCAAAGTACCAGGGAAACCTTAGTTTATCATTCTACAAAACAAAACAACCACCACAACAACAAAAACCACTTCTGAGTCCATTCATTTTCAGGGAACCCTCTATAGACTAAGACTTCTTTTAACTTAACCTTAAGCGAAGAGCTGGTGCCTGCAGAGATAACTTTTCAGCTTGCCTCTGCCAGACACTGTCATGGGGCAGAACAAGCAGAGGTGATGTGCAGAAGAAAGACACGGTTGAGTAAGAAAGAACAGAAAAAGACAGGCATCAACAAAAAGTAGCCACAGAACACTTTCAAGACTTCAAATAAAAGAGATGCACAAAAATATGTGACTTAACAGAAGAAAAATTTAATAAATATCAGACTGAGGTAATAAGGTGGCATAAAAAAAAATCACTTCATAAAACATGTCAAGCAAACTGCACTCCAGGAGCCTCTAAGTTGAAACAGTCTTATTATCATACAATCTACAAAAGATTAATGAAAGCTTGCATGCTAAGCCTTAATGGGTCTGACTGCATACTGACCTTGCTTCATCTTTTTTAGGGATTTGGCAGTTTTAAATAGAAAGAATAGCTTTATTTAAGAAACTCTCCTTTTCCTTCCAAAATTTGTTCACATTTAAGGAAATGCAGATATATGGGCTGTTCCCTTAACACGTATTGCAGTTATCATTCACATATAATTGTCCATAAAACTCCTTGAAAAGTCTATTAATCTCTCCAGTACCCATGAACTTAATACCATAATTGTTCTTAACTGTAGCTAGAGTGGAAGAACTGCTTGCCTGTTTTCTTGCTAATAACCCATTGGTTTTATGACTAAATTGAAATAAAGCCAGTTCTTTGAGCAATAAAGGTGAGGGTGACCCAGATGGATTAGATAATTGCCTCTGCAGCCTATGGCTCTTCCGTTTGAGGCCTTTTACATCTGAGTATCCTTTACTGATAGAGCTTCACTCCCTGCCCCCAATCCATACACACACTTTCTGTCATGAAGAGATTTTGCTGGAATATAAAGAATATTGAGGAGAAAACAGAACACAGGATTGTATTAGGACATGCTCGAGTTCAAAAGCTGTTTTGGTCCCCATCACCAGATTGCATTTTCTATTATGAGGTGGGAGGAGCAGGGCATTTAGACAGTTGTGTTATTCACTCCACCAGGAGTGCCTAAATTCTGCCCCCACCTTCAACAAGCTGCTCCACGGGATGTGCAGACACAACGAATAAAAACAGAAATATGTTTCGAGAAACTCGACATTTTGGTAAAAAGAAAGACACGTAGAAATGATATTTTAATGGCAGAGAACAGAGGTATGTCTAGAGAGCAGACACAAGAAAAACCTTTCCTAATCCTGAGGGAAGGGAGTAGAAAAATAGAGATGCACAGAATTTAATGCTTGGCCAGAAGTTTGTTCCTAACGAGATTCTGGTATAAAAACAGAGAAGGTCCTTATCTTTGTACAAGAAAAAAAATACTTCATTCCCTAAAACTACAGCAACAGTGACTTTTGGTATTTGTGGTTAAAAACAAGTTTGCAAGTTGTAAAGTAATGGAAGTTTTGGTGTCTTTAAAAACTCGGTTATGTTGTTGTAAAGATGTTTTTGTTTTAATCCCAAGCGTGGGATTTTTGTTTATTCTGTAATTTGTCCACAGTTGATCAATGCCTTGCACAGGGGCGTGGTCTTTGCCAACTGGAGTTAGTTAATTCTGAGGACTCTGAGAGGTAGGAATACAAGAGCCCAGAGGGAGAATGCATGGTGGCTTGGAGGAGATAGATGGTGGACTGCTTGTTGCATTTTGCTGGTTTGTTGGTTTGCTGGTTTCCTGGTTTGCTGATTACCTGGAATCCTGGATATCTTGATATTTGAGACTGGTTTTGCCTCATTTTGCACAAAATTTCATTAACAGAGGGTTGAAACTAATATTGGGTACAATGTTTTGTTGTGGGAGTTATTTGGCCAGATCTTCTGATAAATAGAATGACAATGCAAAAGAACATAGTACTTACACAAGAATGAGAAAATTTTAAAAATAATGATGCTTTCAGAAATTTCTAACTCTGTAGTTTAATATGATGGTAACAGTAGTTAAAGATGTCTTTTTCAAAAAGAACCTTCAAGAAACAAAAAAGAATTTGACTGCATTTTGATGCAAACTCCCCTCAAGGAACCAGTAACAGAAATTGAACAAAATGTACTTGGAATGTCAAAAATCTAATTCATTTAGATTTTCTATAGAGAGAATTATTAATACTGTATGTTCCAAGATCAGAGAGTATATTTTTATCACTTTGTAATGATAATACATCATTAACAGAGACATGAAAACTGTAACAAATTGACAAGGAATGTGGATTCAATCAAACTATGACTATTTTAAAAAAGTGATAAATCCAAAAGAGAATCTTTTTAAGCTTTATTTTATTATTCATTTTACAGTTTAAATAAAAAGTAAAATTTTGCTATTCTAAGAATAAGCCACTAATATTAACACTGTTTTGGAGAATTGTGAAATATATCCAATGAAATCTTCAAAAAAATCCACATAGTCCTAATTCTAGGGGAGCTGGTAGCTGGAAGTGAGATACAACATATAAACAGAGAAACTGAACATTAAACCATTTGATTAAAATGGATATGAAGCACCATATAAGGTTTTTAAAGGAAGGATCCATTACCAACAAATATGAGAACTAGAAAAATGATCACCTTAAGCCATGTAGTAAGGTAGGTCTCAATATCTGGGAAAGATTTCTATCGTCAAAGTTAACCAAGCAACTTGGGAAGGAAAGGGTTTATTCAGCTTATACTTGCGCAGCATTCTTCATTGTCAAAGAAAGTCAAGAAAGGAACTCAAACAGGGCGGAAACCTGGAGGCAGAAGCTGATGCAGAGGCTATGGAGGAGGTTTTATAATGGGTTGGTCATCATGGCTTGCTCAGCCTGCTTTCTTATAGAACCTAGAACAACCAGCATAGGAATGGCATCACCCACAATGGGCTGGGCTCTCTCCTCTCAATCATTAATTAAGACAATGCCTTTACAGGTTTGCCTGCAGGCAGTCTTACAGAGGCATTTTCTTAACTAAGGTTCTCTTTTCTCAGATGACTTTAGCATGTGTCAAATTGACATAAAACTACCCAGCACAAGTTGTCACCTACGAGAATGTAGAGAAAACATCAAGCCATCTCACCTTTATCATAAAAACTTTAAGCAAATGTCTTCTCATAACATAGTATTGCTCTTGTCACTGTTACTGAAAAAGGTTTTATTTTACAAGAAATTTTTTTCAAAAAATAAGGAAGGCCATTTATAGTAAATAAACATGTGGTTAAAAACATGTTCTCACATAGCTATTTTGAAATAATGAACATGAAAGACTAGGTCTATGATGTGCAAAGTTCAGTTACTATGTTGCTTTTCTTTCTGAATATGAAGCAAGTTTTAGAAATCAAGCTTGTGTCATTTCTTACACAATTCATATCATGCTCCTCTTATGTAATTAATGTCACTTTCTTTAGATTAATCTAAACAAAACTGATAGACATCATAATGACCTGCAGTGAAAATCATTAAGAGATTTGGATATTACATTAAATATCCCAAAAGTTAAAAAAAAAATAAAGTACTCACAACACTATCCAACAGACATCTGGGTTAAGTATAATTTCTTCATGTAAACAGCTAATGCTAACTAATTTAAGCCACCCCCATTTGCTACTGATCACATTTTTAACATTCAACTTCTTAAAATATAACAAATTTAAATCATATTCCATATCAAACATAATGTTCTCTTATCCAAAATACTAAGAAAAACAATCTAAAATTAAACATTCTTGTACTATTCGTAGACTATGAATTTGTCCTCACAGCTGTGTTAGATATTATTTGAAATATTTGCATATAAAATTAATGATGATTTATATGAATGTTTAAACTTTTATATATCATGCACAGAATAGAGTGGAACACATTAGAACACATCACATTATTCCCATACCATTCAAAATAGATGCCTTTTCTATCCATCTTTGCTGTGTAGTCCTCCAACATTCCAGTATTATAATCCCAAAACTTCAAATTGCTATTTCATCTCTTCTTCATAACATGTCTTCATTCTGCCTTGCAACACAATTAGGGTTCAGCTAGATCTTCCATTTTACCCTCCTCCTACAGACCAAATGACTCATACACAACTGAGTGCAGACAGGATGAGACAGGATGGAGAGTGGTGAACATTGGCTAAACTGCTACAGGAGCAGAGACTGAGAGGCAAAGCTCAGAGAGGAAGCTAAACTGAGAGCTCAGCGCTGAGTTTGAGGTCCCAGGAAGATTATTAGTTGTTATGTCACCCGGTTGCCTTATCAAGCCCTGGCACATGCTCTCTGAAGGAAGGAATCTCTATGATGGCCTCAGCATTTCCTACTAGTTAGAGTCAAATAAACATGGTTTCATTGCCATTAGTGAGCATGCTGTGAAAACAACCACCACCAGTGGAACTCTGGGAAACCAGCCTGAACAGATTCAGCACTAAATATTCTAAATGGTTGAGCTGGTACACAATGTTAAAAATGCAATGTTTCACATGAAAAGGAGAATCATGATACAGGCAAGCAATGAGGGATAGGGAACGTTATGTTGAACAAAACAGAATCTATACCGTGAAATGTGTGATTTCATTGAAAAAAATCTGTCTTGAAAAGTATCACAATATTTCTTTCCTCCTCCTCTTCTTCCTCCTCCTCCTTCACACACACACACAATAGTAATGAAGGCTGAATCCAGGGCCTCATACATCTAGGCAATTACTCTACCACTGTGATTCACCCCAGCCTATAATGCAACCGTATTTTAGGAAAACAAAATATACTGTTGTCACATACATTCCATTATCCTCTTATGTTCCTGCTGTCTCCAACTTTCTTCCTCGCCTCTCATTGACCTTGCCTTTCATATCCTGTATATACACATATAATGTATGTATAAATATGCACAAGTATTTATAAACTTAGGCCTACATTCTGCAAATGAGAGTTGGAGTACAAATAAGAACAAAGTATAGGCTAGGTGTGGTGATACGCATCTTTAATCGCAGCACTTAGGGGTTCAGGGGCCCATAAAGAGGCAAGAGGGTTTCTTACTTTGAGACTAGCCTTAATCTTAATATTTGAGACAAATCTTGTCTCAAAAAATAAAATAAAATAAAATGGAAGATCAAAGTATATATGTATGAAAACCTGAATTTTTTTAAACCAGATACATTCTGCTGCTCTATGCTGTGCTGTGCTGTGTAACCCAGATTCCTATTCTAAGACTCCAGCACTCACATACCAGCTGCATGGAATGCTGAAGTCTATACTGTCAATTAATCCTCTGGGGTGTCCCGAACTGAAGAAAATCATGGCCAAGCACATACCTCTTTCTATGAGCAGATCATATCTAATAACATTCTCATTGTCAGAATAAACTCTGTAGCCCCACTCTCCTCAGTTTGAGACATCTCTGAGGTAATCATCTAGAGTTCCCATTGGATTGAATGAAGTCTTTGTTGAGACTGCACAGAAGTTCAGCTGTGTTCCCTGCCCGAGTTTGTGTTTTCTTATTCCTCTGACAGATAACATTCTGAAAGCACCCCTGAAGAATAAATGGCCTGCATTCCAAACTGTCTCAAAGTATGATCCCTAGAGAGGCTGTGTTGTGTGACATGAAAACTAGTTACAATGCTTTAGATCTCAAACCACTTTGCTAGCTTCATCTTTGCAATCTTGTTTCAGACCTGATAAAAATTACCAGTTGCCTCCGCTGGGTACTGCGACACACTAACAGTAAATTGGTTATTCTGTGACTCTAAGTGACTGGCAGGTGGGCAGTATACCCAGTGTGGTGGAAACACAATAGTACTGGCACAGTCCTATGAAGCATGAAATTCCATTCCACTATGGAATGGTGTGCCCTTAAAGCCCTTTAAATTGTGGACCATGCATGAAGAGGACTTAGACCCCCTGATCAGATGTAGCTGATTGGTAGCTCAGTCTCCATGTGGATCTCTGAAGGAGGAGATCAGGGGCTGCCTCTATCATGAACTCAGTTGACTGCTCTTTGATCACTCCCTCCTGACGATGCATCCTTGCCAGGCCACAGTGGAAGATGATCCAAGCAGTCCTGGTGAGACTTAACAAGCTATGGGTAGATGGCAATAGTGGAGAACTCCCCCTTTCAGTGGACTAGGGGAAGGGGATGAGGGGAAGAGGGAGGGAAGGTGAGACTGGGGAGGGAGGGGGCTTCGATTGGGATATATAATGAATAAATTGTGAAGAAAAAATACAAATTAAAAAAATGTGGACCATCTTTTGCCACTCAAGATGTGATTCAGAGTACAGCAACATCTTATGTCGGAGTCTCTTTACCAGATCACTTGTTCTGTCTGCTCATGTTCACTTCCATTTCTGGACTCATGATCAGTTCCTTCTTGCAACTAGAAGATCTGCTCATGTATCCTGTAGCAACCAATCTAACACTGTTTCTTTACAATGAATTTCTTGGGCACAATAGCTCCAGACCATGGCTGACTTCCAGAAAAGCTAGAGTCACGGTGTATAAATGTAGTTGTCTACAAATTCCAAACCTTTATAAATCAGTTTGTACCACAATAGCTTGAAATTACCCTTAGTAGGAGGATTTACAGCTTAGAAAAAACCCTAGAATTCAATGCTACCATGACATTTTTGCCAACATACCACCAAATTTCTCCTGTTCTTCACCTTGACCCCCTGCTCATTTATCAGTAGATTTGAACTCCAAACTCCTCTCTAGGGTACTGATTTTCATATCTGCAATGTCCCAAATACATGGTACCATGCTCTGACAAAGAGTATAATTCTGAGTAACTCATAAAACATTTTCCCATCGTAAGAATTTAAATCCTTTCCATTCTTCAGGCTCACAGGACTCTGGGTGGTTTATACAGGTGGGAGGACGATGACCCCAAGTTTTATTGTCTAAAACCTATTATTCTACATGTAATACTACCTCATAGTCAGAGTTTTCTCACCGTAGTTCCAACAATGTCGGTTGTTGTCAGAAAATATCAAATGTGAAATTCCAAATCCACAATTTCACACATTTTAAATTGCTCTCAGTTTCAGGCAGGTGATGAAATCCCTTTTCTCCACAGTGCCCCTCCCATATTTGAAGTTTTCTCGGTTCAGCATATTCATGCTCTCTGTACTTTTCACCTGTCTGTCCTCTGCCTTACCAGATCAACTGAAACCATCTTATACCCCCAAGTGTCTGTTCCTCTATTTAGAACTGACTTCAAAGAGCAAGAACAGTGACGCTGGCAATTCACTAATGCCAAGCAAAAGACATAAGGTGCATCTTATACTGAGGAGTTGAAAGGACAAAAAGAAGTTTTGAAAGAGAGAGAAGAAAAAAAGAGGAAATATTTGCTTAACTTTTGTTTTATGAGTTTTATTTTATTGTTAATTAATATCTCAAAAGGGAGGTATTATGGGAAATTCTAATACACACATATATGTGTATACATATATGTATATGTATATATATATACATATATATGCATACATATATGGTTTGATATTACTGTTAATGTTTTTAGTGTGTTCACAGTAACCACAGGGGTCAACACTTCCTTATTCACTCACAGTGTCTCCTGTAGTTTTATATTCATCACACCACTGTCACTTTTTCTCAAATCCAGCACTCTATAATATAGGTTTTATTGTTTTTAATCAGTAAACTATTTTGTATATTATATTTGATTTTCATAATAATTAAACCTTTTTAAAATAATTTTTTTAAAACTTATAAAATGTGTGACTCAAGTTTTTTTCTCCTCCCTAGATAATCATTTTTGTCCTTAAATGTCATTTTCTTGTTTAGAGCTCCTCTGTTTTTCACACTTGGTGATAAAATTTTAACACGTCTAATGCTATACTTAACCTATTGTTTAAAAGATGAATAATGAAAGAACAGCTGGCTTCTGTTATTGGAACCCTCCATAAGAGGAATAAAAAATAAAGATCTCTTTGCCTTTCTTTTTTGCTGACATCTACACTGTGGCTGTTGCTGCTGAGACAGGAGATGCCCTGCTTATCACTCTGGATTTGTGAACCCTGTCAAGGAAGATGCTTTTGTGCCGCAGGCTCCAGGGCTGTGTCCTGTCAGCATTCTCTCCCAGTGCTGGGTCAGCACCACAGTCAATGCTCCTCTTCCTTATGTCTTAGGATCAGGAGGCTGAACCAGCTTACTGGAGAGCATAGGCATGATTAGGGGCTGCATAGAGCTGGCATATTTAACAGGACTGTGACACTCGCTGACTGCTCGTCAGGCAAGCTGCCTGGCTCTTGTCCTCTACTGTTCACACTTAATTTCCTAATCAGTACATCTGAACTCATATCAGGAATTATGGAACCTGCCAGATCACAAACAATATCATGTATGCATATCTTAATGCCTTAAGCTCTATTCCCATGTCACCATGAATCCCCTGTTGTAGTAATATCTTGCTCTAGAAGACTTGACTGCTATACTTCCCTGGGACTATTGAGAAACATGACTTGCTCAGGATTAGAATATGAATAATATATTACATGTCAAAATTACCACAGATACCTGTGGACCAATTAGTTAGAAGGCCACTACAACTCCCTTTATCAGTAAAACATAGAATTATTGTTTTTATTGAGTGTAATTAACAGGACATGCGAGGATAAGAGAATGGGAAATAAAACATACAAACTGTGTCAAGAAATTAGAACATTTGGCATTGCTGTTAATTCTGTACCGACATTCACTGTGACAGTACATATCATTTTTTTGCAAGTTATTTAAGTTTTCTATTTCAGAATATTCCTTGTTGCATGGTTCGGATTTTTAACTCCCTTATACTGAGAATAGAAGTGAGACACTTATTGAAGTTCTGGTGATACGAATACAAGGAATGTCAGAGCAAATGAAATATGCACCTCACTAGGAAATTCACTGGTCACGACCTTCACATAAAAGAAACAAACTTGGAACTTCAACTCTCAGACTTAAATTGTTTAGAAGATGCCACTCCCTCACAGTAAGAAAGACTAAATAAGCGGAAAACGAATGACTCTTATGGAACCAGCAGAAACTTAAGATTAATGGCACATTGGAACATTTAGCCATGAAGAAATGGGTGCATTGAGGGTTTACAATTGCATTCAGATTATATGGCACCAAAGTAGCTGCCACCATAAGCATGTAGGATTTTTTATGTATAAAATAAATTCCTTTGTTTATGTATTTATTTATGTATGTATGTACGTATGTATGTATGTATGTATGTATTTATTTATTTATTTATTTATTTATTTATTTATGTCTGAGAAGTGGTTAGTCCTAAAAATAGCTCGACATGTTATTGAAAAAATTCTCTTCCCATAGCTTACAGAAAACTTAGGTCAGTCTTTCTCCCATACTCTTTTATTTTTCTTTTGGATTTTATTACAATTTATTCACTTTGTATCCCAGCTGTAGTCCCCTCCTTCATCTCCTCCCATGCCCCTCCCCAAGACTACTAGTAGGGGAGGTCCTCCTCCCCTTCCATCTGACCCTAGCTTATCAGGTCTCATCAGGACTGGCTGCATTGTCATCCTCTGTGGCCTGGTAAGGCTGAATTCCCCACAAGGGGAAGTTGAAAAATGAGGCAGCCACTGAGTTCATGTCAGAAACAGCCCCTGCTCCCCTTACTAGGGAACCCACTTGGATGCTAAGCTGCCATGGGCTACATCTGAGCAGAGAGTCTGGGTTATCTCCATGTGCGGTCCTTGGTTGGAGTGTCAGTCTTTGTAAAGACCCACTGGCCCAGATTTTTTGTTCTGTTTCTCTCCTTGTAGAGCTCCTGTACCCTCCAGCCTACAGATTGGGAAAGGATCTTCACCAATCCTCTATCTGACAGAGGGCTAATATCCAGAATATATAAAGAACTCAAAAAGTTAAACAACAACAAATCAAGAAATCCAATTAAAAAACTGGGGTACAGAGCTAAACAAAGAATTCTCAATAGAGGAATACCAAATGTCAGAGAAACACTTAAAGAAATGCTCAACATCCTTAGCTATCAGGGAAATGCAAATCAAAACAACCCTGAAATTTCACCTTACACACATCAGAATGGCTAAGATCAAAAACTTAGGTGACGACGCATGCTGGAGAGGTTGTGGAGAAAGGGGAATGCTCCTCCATTGCTGGTGAGAATGTAAACTTGTACAACCACTTTGGAAATCAATCTGGCACTTTCTCAGACAATTAGGAGTAGTGCCTCCTCAAGATCCATCTATACAACACCTAGGCATATATCCAAAAGATGCTCAAGTACACAACAAGGACATTTGCTCAACCATGTTTGTAGAAGTTTTATTTGTAATAGCCAGAAGCTGGAAATAACCCAGATATCCTTCAGTTAAGGAATGGATACAGAAATTTTGGTACATTTACACAATGAAATACTACTCAGCAATTAAAATAAGGAAATGATGAAATTTGCAGGCAAATAGTGGAAACTAGAAAAGATCATCCTGAGTGAGGTATCCCAGAAGCAGAAGGACACACATGGTTTATACTCACTTATAAGTGGATATTAGACATATAATATAGGATAAACATACTATAATCTGTACACCTAAAGTAGTTAAGCAAGAAGGAGGACCCTGGATAAGATGCTCAATCCTCATTCAGAAAGGCAAATGAGATGGACATCAGAAGAGGAAGAAAACAGGGAACAGGATAGGAGCATACCAGAGAGGGACTCTGAAAGACTCTAATCTGCAGGGTATCAAAGCAGAGGCTGAGATTTACAGACAATCTTTGGGCAGAGTGCAAGGAATCTAATGAAAGAAGAGAGAGAGAGAGAGAAAGATCTGGAGGGGACAGGAGCTCAACAAGGAGAGAGAAAAAAAATATGGGCACAGGGGTCCTTTCTGAGACTGATACTCCAAACAAGGGCCATTGATGGATATAACCTAGAACCCCTGCACAGATGTAGTACATGGTAGCTCAGTGTCCAAGTAGGTTCTCTAGTAATGAGAACAGGGACTGTGTCTGACATGAACTCAGTGGCTGGCTCTTTGATCACCTCCGCCTTAGGGGTGCAGCCTTGCCAGGTCACAGAGGAAGACAATGTAGCCAGTCCTGATAAGACCTGATAAGCTAGGGTCAGGGGGAACAGGAGGAGGACCTCCCCTATCAGTGGACTTGGGGAGGGGCATGGGAGAAGATGAGGGAGGAAGGGTGGGGTTGGGAGGGATCTAGAGAGGGGCTACAGCTGGTATACAAAATGAATAAACTGTAATTAATAAAACAATTTAAAAAATCTAAAAAAGAGGTAAAACACACATTTTACAAGAATGGGAGTAGCCAGTGATACTGGGCTGCTGGAGATACAATCATAGAGCTGTCAGTTCTATGGAGAGACTGAATCATCATCCAAGTCTCTCCTATTCTCTCCTGTCACTACTGACCACACAGGATACCACACAAAGTGTTTAGCTGAAAAGACTACAAGATGTAGACAGTGTGAGCAGGGACCCTTTGGATGCCCAAAGTCAGGAAAAAGGATAAAAGCAATGGTACCAAAGAAATCAGGAGCTTTGGGCAAATATGGCAGACAGTAAGAACTGCCCAGGTCTAATAACAGATCACTGTAAGTACCAGAACTTACAAGTTCTTAAGAAGTTCCTATGCATGTTACAACATACCCAGTTTTCTGTGAAAAATTACAAACTATTTAAAAGCAGAAAACTACAGTCTGAAGAGAGCAAGCAATCACCAGAACCAAGACACGATGCTCATGTGGTAATTATGAGAGCAGGACTTTAAAATAACTGTGATTAAATTTTAGTCTTCTGGAAGAGTAGTAGAAAATATGTAAGGATAGGTTGGTAATCTGAACTGAAAGAGGGAAAGTCTCTGAAAATTTAAAATAGAAAATATATAAATATAAAAAAGTAACAACATTGGAATAGAAATGAAAAAAAAAAATGCCATTAGTGAGTTCATGAGTATATCCAGCAGAAGTAAGGATTAGCCAATGTGAGGAGACATCAGTCCTTGGTTAAAATGATTAAAAAAGAAGAAAAAATATCTAACAAAGTGGGTATGATTTTAAAAGGCATGATATGTGGCATTAGGATTTCAGATGAGTGGAAGAAAATGAGAATTAAAAAATATGATGACAATGATAAGACTTTGAAAATGAATAAAAATACAATGCCATGGATCCAGGAAGCATGGGGAAAACATACAGAATAAATATCAGAAAGAAACTTCTAGGGATATCATTTTCACCTTAGACAAAAGCAGTATCTTTAAAAAAGCTAGAAGAAGGAAAACCTCACCCACAGAAAAAGCAGGAAAAAAGGGCCAATGATAGGGAGGATGGGAAGCCTCTGCAGAATCCAGACAGGAAGAAGAAAGAGGGTAATACACTGCAAGTGATGAAATAAGACAGAAAACAAATGAGAATTATACCTACAGAGACATCACTGGAGGGTGACAAAGAAACAGGAAAAAAAATAGATAAACAAACCGAAGAAATGTATTTCAGGAGACCTGCAAAAACAATATGATAAGTTATTGAGGCCAAAAATAATACAGAACAGAAATGGATATTTTGTAAAGAGGAAAGTAAAAATTCCTTCATTTATTTCTATTGCTAATTGACATAATTTTTTTTTCATTTTTAAAATAAAAATGTATTTCATAGTCACAGCATGAAGTAAATGCTAGCAATTGTCAGAAGGACACAAAGGAAAGACTGGGGATTCATTTATGATGTGACTTCTAATAGGAAGAAGCGAACCAGTGTCTTAGTCACCACGATGCTGCAGTAGGAACAGATCAAAGAAACAGTTCCACCCGAGTCTAGCTTGTGAACCAGGGAGTTTAGTGTGGTTTCTGACAGGAAAATGTATGGATGACTGAAGAGGAACTGCACGGCAGAAAACCACATCCACACCGGGTAACAACTCGGGAAAGCTGCTTCCTTGAAGCACCCTACACCACACTCAGGTCAGAGGTAGCAGAGTCTCTTCTCCCAGAGATTTATATTGCTTATGCAATGAGGTGTGAAGAGGCATAAAAACCTATTACTTTTGGGAACTTCTTGAGCCTTGCGGGTTTCCTTTACTTCGTGTGGGGATGTTATAACTCAAAGGAATGAGCAACACCACACCCTATGATGTCTGTACTATTTGTTAAATGGTCTGAATGTTATTTAAAGGTAAATTTAGATCACCTAGTGATGTATATTTTAAACTGTAAGGAGCCAATTAAAATTAAATAAATGAAGAAATGGGTTTGGTAGGCCAAATAGAGGAAAGGAAATGGAATCACAAAATGCTAAATTACAAACAAAGTAGAAAACATCCGGAAAATAGTAAGTAGTGGCCCAGTGGGTCACCCTAAAGGTGAAAAATGTCAATAAAAGGAAAACATAGTCAGAATGAATGAAAAACACATGTTGTGTGCTGCATGTAAATACAATGAAAGTGAAGATATAGAGACATCCCGTCCTCACTCCAACCAAAAGAAAGTGTGGCCTTTTGTTTTAACGTCAGAAAAGCATCAAAAAATAAAAATGATCATTGCTAAAGAAGGAATTAGATAATGACAAAGGAATAAAATCTTCATGAAAATGAAATCATCCTAAATGGGTATGTCCTTGACTGTAACACATCATAAAAATGAGGCTAAAAAAATGATAAAATCCAACAGGAGACATAGTCTGGTGTCATGGTTTATCTAGAAGACACAGTATTGGTCTTTTGGTAATTGATACAATAGCTACTTTGATACAATTTTGGTAATTGAACAATAGCTATATCCATTGACAGTACTATCAATCAAATTGATCTGACATTTCTAGACTACCCCATCAACAACTGGTTAGCACACATTTTAAAACATTCACAGAGAAGTTTCATCACACTGGTCCAGTGACCTGCAGAGAACCTTAAAAAATGTTACAGTAGAAATATGTAACTTGTGTATCCTGACCAAAAGGAAATAAAGTAAAATCAATAACAAAACAAAACTTGGAATCTGTAAATAACAAGAAATTAAATTATTAATTTTCAAATTGCCTATGAATGAAAGAATAGCTCTCTATAGAAATTTAATGTATGTTAATTAAATGCAAGTGAATAAGAAAATTTTTCAAAAGTAGTGTTGGTTTTAAATAGAAATTTATAGAATTAAATATGTAATTAGAAAAGAATAAAGATCTATAATGAGTAGTCATAGAGTAACAGCAAACTCTGAGGCATGAAGATTACTGAAAATCTTTAGAAAGTTTAATAAATTCTACAATAGTGTATAAAATATTAAAAAATCTAACTACATTATAAACATATGGAAAAAAAACTTTTGGGAAAACTGGGTGGGAAGTATTCTAATACTGCAGCTTTCTATGGTGAAGGTGGAGGAAGCTTCACAGAGCACTGCACTGGTGCAGACAACATTAGACCTGGTCCTCACAGAGGCCATCAATTCTGGTAATACTTCAAGTGAGTTCTGGAGTTAAGCAACTGAATCAGCAAGAGACAAAGGAGAGCCAGCTTCCTCACATTGGAGTGGGACTCTGTGGTAAGCAAGGAGTGGAGGTAGTTAGTGTGCAATACCTTAGCATGAACTGGGTCTATCAAAGCATCATTTTTACCTTATAAATATATGGGATTACTTTTGACTATATTCATATATATATTATAAGTAATATATATAGAATATACCTATTCTATATAGGTAATACCACATAGAAATATATGAATGTAAGCAAAAGTAATTCCACAATATATTTATCATAAATATATAAAAACATTTCTATATTCTGGGAGGTAAGAGCCATTATTTTTTTTTCAATGCAGTTTATTCATCATCGGACCCTGGGGAAAGCCAGCCCACAGCTTATATAGCCTCTGGGTAGCCAACCCCAGCGTGCCACGTGGGCAATGCAGATAGGTCCACATACATGGAAGCAAGCCAGATCCTCAGCCTTAGCCAAATGTGGAATTGTTCATGACAGAGAGCACTCACCATCGGGAAGGTGGAAGGCGGAAACCAGCTCCATCTTTAAGGCGCAGCATTTCGTAGCTCTCTACAGTTCCCCCTTTTTGTTTTAGACGCATCAGGCAAGAGTAGAGGTCTGATCTCTGATATTAGAAATAAATTGGGACTTTGTACTGATGTTCATTTAGGTGTCATCCACCCAAAGAGCATCAGACCCGTCCGATACCTTTTTCTCAGAGGCAGGACCTGGGGCATCAACCCGCATGCAATCAGAATTGCTCTTCTCTAGGTCGAAAGCGGCTGACCCTGAGTGCAGTGCTTAGCCTCGCATCCTGAGCGTAACATTTCAGCTTTTTATGGTAGCCAACCATGCTTGGGGAGACGGTCCTGCTTCAATGGCTGTAAAGGCCTGAATGATCATGGCTGCATTACGCTGTTGTGAGACTCTAATCTTGCATATACACCACAGGCAAACCAAGGAGACCAACACCAGAAGGCCTGCTAACGCTCCCATGCCTGCCCATTCCTTCAGATGATTCATGGCTGCAGCAATCCATGGTGATAATCCTGTGGCTAGTCCTGTGTCCACTCTGGTAGAATTTACTGTGATAATGGCCACTGTCAGCTGCTCCATCGTAGTATCGAATTCTCCAGTCCAATTATCTAAAATATAGCTCGACAATTGTTTAGACAGATTTGCAGCACAGGAAAAATTCTCATGTTGTATGCTAGTGACGCAAAGTCCAGCATACTTTCTTTGACAGCCAGGTTGAGCGATTTGCCATAGGGTATCAACTTGCTCCTGCACGAGGTCAATCCTCTGATTGAACACCATCAAGCCTCCTTTTAGTTGAGCATTAATTTCTTTTTGTACATCTAAGGCATGAGCTACATTGGCTAAAAGATTATTCAGGGTCTGAGCAGTCTGCACAGTATGACTCATGGCTAATGCCACGGTGGTAGCTCCAAAAGCCGCCAATGAGATGGCAGTAACAGTGGCGGCTGTAGTTCCAAGATCCCTTTTCTGTCTGAAGAGAGTCATAGCGTGAGGGGCATCAATGGGCACAGGCACCCAGTGAGGCATGCGAGTAACCAGGGCATACCTAAATTTACTAGCATTCCAGCATTGGGCAAAAAAGCAAGTATCATCACCACAATTACTTGGCTCTATCTGGCTACTAATGAATAAAAATGGGGGATATAAACAAACAGGTGTGGGCTTATAGTAAATATTATGAGAAGCATTAACCCCCTCGTTGGAACATCTTGCATCAGTTCTAGAACTAGCAGTGGTGGTGTCCAAGGTCTGAGTAGGTTCAGGAGACCATTGCCCCCAGGGGCGAGACGTGCTCCATGTAAATTGACTAACTCCATGTTTTCCTCCACTTTTGAAAGTCATTTAAGGTTCTTAAATTATTTTCCCTTTTTTTTTTAAATTTTTCTTCAATTACACTTTATTCATTCTGCATCCCCCTATAAGCCCCTCCCTCCTTCCCTCCCAATCCCACCCTCCCTCCTCCCTCTGCATGCATGCCACTCCCCAAGTCCACTGATAGGGGAGGTTCTCCTCTCCTTTCTGATCTTAGTCTATCAGTTCACATCAAAAGTGGCTGCATTGTCCTCTACTATGGCCTGGTAAGGCTGCTCCCCCCCAGGGGGAGGTGATCAAAGAGCAGGCCAATATGTAACCCAATTGGACTCTGAACTGCCCTGGGCTATATCTGTGCAGGGGTTCTGGGTTATCTCCAAGAATAGACCTTGGTTGGAGTATGAGTCTCTGGGAAGTTCCCTGTGTTCAAATTTTCTTATTCTGTTACTCTCCTTGTAGAGACCCTGTCCTCTCCAGCTCTTACTCTTTCCCAGTTCTTACATAAAATTCCATTCACTCTGCCCAACAGTTGCCCATCAGGCTCAGCATCTGCTTTGATAGTCTGTAGGGCAGAGGCTTTCAGAGGCCCTCTGTGGTAGGTTCCTAGGTTGTTTCCTGTTTTCTTCTTCTTCTGATGTCCATCCTCTTTGCCTTTCTGGATGGGGATTGGACATTTTAGTTAGGGTCCTCTCTCTTGCTTAGTTTCTTCAGATGCACAGGTTATAGTGGATTTGTCCTATGTTGTATGTCTATATGAGTGAGTATATACCATATGTGTCTTTTTGCTTCTGGGACAACTCACTCAGAATGATCCTTTCCAGATCCCACCATTTACCTGCATATTTCATGATTTCCTTATTTTTCATTGCTGAGTAATATTCCATTGTGTAGATGTACCACAATTTTTGCATCCATCCTTCAGTTGAGGGGCATCTGGGTTGTTTCCAGCTTCTGGCTATTACAAATAAAGCTGCTACAAGCATGGTTGAGCAAATGTCCTTCTTGTGTACTTGAGCCTCTTTTGGATATATGCCTAGGAGTGGTATGGCTGGATCTTGAGGAAGCGCTATTCCTAGTTGTCTGAGAAAGTGCCAGATTGCTTTCCAGAATGGTTGTACAAGTTTACATTCCCACCAGCAGAGGAGAAGGGTTCCCCTTTCTCCACAACCTCTCCAGCATGTGTTGTCACTTGAGTTTTTGATCTTGGCCATTCTCATGGGTGTAAGGTGAACTCTCAGGGTTGTTTTGATTTGCATTTCCCTAATGGCTAGTAAGGTTGAGCATTTCTTTAAGTGCTTCTCTGCCATTTGGTATTCCTCTACAGAGAATTCTCTGTTTAGCTCTATTCCCCATTTTTTTAAGTGGATTACTTGGTTTGCTGCTTTTCAGCTTCTTTAGTTCTTTATATATACTGGATATGAGTCCTCTCTCAGATAAAGGGTTGGTGAAGATTCTTTCCCAATCTGTAGGCAGTCGCTTTGTTTTGGTGATGGTCTCCTTTGCTTTGCAGAAGCTTTCCAGTTTCATGAGGTCCCATTTATTGATTGTTGCTCTTAGAGCCTGTGCTGTTGGTGTTCTGTTCAGGAAGTTGTCTCCTGTACCAATGAGTTTTAGGGTATTCCCCACATTTTTTTCTAGCCGATTTAATGTGTCAGGTTTTATGTTGAGGTATTTGATCCACTTGGACTTCAGTTTTGTGCAGGGTGTTAAGTATGGATCTATTTTCATTTTTCTACATGTAGACATCCAGTTGGACCAGCACCATTTGTTGAAGATGCTATCTTTTTTCCATTGTATGGTTTTGGCGTCTTTGTCAAATATCAGGTGTCCATAAGTGTGTGGGTTTATTTCTGGGTCCTCTGTTCGGTTCCATTGATCCACTATTCTGTTATTATGCCAGTACCATGCAGTTTTTATTACTGTTGCTCTATAGTACAACTTAAGATCAGGGATGGAGATACCTCCAGAAGATCTTTTATTGTAGAGGATTGTTTTAGCAATTCTCGGTTTCTTGTTATTCCATATGAAGTTGACAATTTTTCTTTCCAGGTCTGTAAAGAATTGTGTTGGTAATTTGATGGGAATTGCATTGAATCTGTAGATTGCTTTTGGTAAAATGGCCATTTTTACTATGTTAATCCTGCCAAGCCATGAACATGGGAGATCTTTCCATCTTCTCATATCTTCTTCTAATTCTTTCTTCAGAGACTTGAAATTTTTTTCATACAAGTCTTTGACTTCCTTGGTTAGGGTTACTCCGAGGTACCTTATGTCATTTGTGGCTATTGTGAAGGGTGTTGTTTCCCTAATTTCTTTCTCAGCCCTTTTGTCTTTTGTATACAGGAGGGCTACTGATTTTTTTGAGTTAATTTTGTATCCGGCCACTTTGCTGAAGGTGTTTATCAGCTGTAGGAGTTCCCTGGTAGAGTTTTTGGGGTCACTCACGTATACTATTATATCATCTGCAAATAGTGATAATTTGACTTCTTCCTTTCCAATTTGTATCCCCTTGATCTCCTTCAACTGTCTTATTCCTCTAGCAAGGACTTCCAGAACTATGTTGAAGAGATATGGAGAGAGTGGGCAGCCTTGTCTTGTCCCTGATTTCAGTGGGATTGCTTTAAGTTTCTCTCCGTTCTGTTTGATGTTGGCTATAGGTTTGCTGTATATTGCCTTTACTATGTTTAGATATGTGCCTTGTATCCCTGATCTCTCCAATACTTTAAACATGAATGGATGTTGGATTTTGTCAAATGCTTTTTCAGCATCTAGGGAGATTATCATGTGGTTTTTTTCTTTCAGTTTGTTAATATGGTGGATCACATTGATGGATTTCCGTATATTGAACCACCCCTGCATACCTGGGATGAAGCCTACTTGGTCATGGTGGATGATATCTTTGATGTGTTCTTGTATTCGGTTTGCGAGTATTTTGTTGAGTATTTTTGCATCAATATTCATAAGGGAGATTGGCCTGAAGTTCTCTTTTTTTGTTGGGTCTTTGTGAGGTTTAGGTACTAAGGTGACTGTGGCTTCATAGAATGACTTTAGTAATGTTGCTTCTGTTTCGATTTTGTGGAATAGTTTGAAGAGAACTGGAGTTAGCTCTTTTTTGAATGTCTGGTAGAATTCTGCACTGAAACCATCAGGTCCTGGGCTTTTTTTGGATGGGAGACTTTCGATGACTGCTTCTATTTCCTTGGGGAATATAGGACTATTTAATTGATTTACCTGGTCCTCATTTAGCTTTGGTAAGTGGAGTCGATCAAGAAAATTGTCCATTTCATTTAAATTTTCAAATTTTGTTGCATATAGACTTTTGAAGTAAGTCCTAATGATTGCTTGGATTTCCTCAGTGTCTGTAGTTATGTCCCCCTTTTCATTTCTGATTTTGTTGATTTAGATGGTGTCTCGCTGCCTTTTAGTTAGCTTGGCTAAGGGTTTGTCTATCTTGTTGATTTTCTCAAAGGACCAGCTCTTGGTTTCATTGATTCTTTGAATTGTTTTATTTGTTTCTAATTGATTGATTTCAGCCCTGAGTTTGATTATTTCCAGCTGTCTGCTCCTTCTTGGTGTGTCTGCTTCTTCTTTTTCTAGGGTTTTTAAGTGAGCCATTAAGTTGCTTGAATGCACTGTCTCAAATTTCTTCTTGAAGGCACTTAGTGCTATGAACTTTCCTCTTAGCACTGCTTTCATTGTGTCCCACAAGTTTGGGTATGTTGTGTCTTCATTTTCATTGAGTTCTAGGAAGATTTTAATTTCTTTCTTTATTTCTTCCCTGACCCAGCTGTCTTTTAGTAGCAAATTGTTCAGTTTCCATGTATGTGTAGGATTTTTGCTATTTCTGTTGTTATTGAGGTCCAGCTTTATTCCATGGTGATCCGACAGGATACAAGGGATTATTTCAATCTTCCTGTATTTGTTGAGGCTTGCTTTGTGACCAACTATGTGGTCTATTTTGGAGAAGGTTCCATGAGGTGCTGAGAAGAAGGTAAATTCTTTTGTGTTTGGGTGTAAGGTTCTGTAAATGTCTGTTAGGTCCATTTGATTCATGACCTCTGTTAGAGATATTGTTTCTTTGTTTAATTTCTGTTTAGTTGACCTGTCCTTTGTTGAGAGTGGGGTGTTGAAGTCTCCCACTATTAGTGTGTGGGGATCTATGTGTGGTTTAAGTTTTATCAACGTTTCTTTCACAAATGTGGGTGCCCTTGTATTTGGGGCATAGATGTTCAGGATTGTGATGTCTTCCTGGTGGTATTTTCCCTTGATGAGTATGAAGTGTCCTTCCCCATCTCTTTTGATTAATTTTGGTTGAAAGACTATTTTATCAGATATTAGAATGGCTACTCCTGCTTGCTTCTTGCGTCCATTTGCTTGAAAAGCCGTCTTCCATCCCTTTACCCTCAGGTAATGTCTATCTTTGTGACTTAGGTGTGTTTCTTGTATACAACAGATTGCTGGGTTTTGTTTATGCATCCATTCTGTTAGTCTGTGTCTTTTTTATTGGAGAATTAAGTCCATTGATATTGAGAGAGATTAATGACCATTGGCTGTTAGATCCTTTGAATTTGATGTTGGCTGTGGTCATACGGTTGTGTGCTTGGTTGCTTTTTGTTTTACTGTAGTGGGGTTATTTATTTTCTGTGTTTTCTTGAATGTAGCTAGCTTTCTTGGGTTGTATTTTCCCTTCCAGTGTCTTCTGTAATGCTGGATTTGTTTGTAGGCATTGTTGAAATTTGTTTTTGTCATTGAATATCTTGTTTTCTCCATCTATGAGGACTGAGAGTTTTGCAGGGTATAGTAGCCTGGGCTGACATCTGTGTTCTCTTAGGGTCTGCATGATATCAGTCCAGGCCCTTCTGGCTTTCATAGTCTCTGTTGAAAAGTCAGGTGTGATTCTAATGGGTTTGTCATTATATGTTACTTGGCCTTTTTCTCTTGCAGCTTTTAGTATTTTTTCTTTGTTCTGTAAACTTACGGTTTTGATTATTATGTGGCGGGAGGATTTTCTTTTCTGGTCTAATTTATTGGTTGTTCTATAGGCCTCTTGTATTCTTATTGGTCTCTCCTTTAAGTTGGGGAAATTTTCTTCAATGATTTTGTTGAAAATATTTTCTGGACCTTGGTGCAGGGAATCTTCTTTTTCCTCTATTCCTATTATTCTTAGGTTTTGTCTTTTTATGTAGTCTTAAATTTCTTGGACGGTCTCTGTCAGGAATTTTTTAGATTTAACATTTTCTTTGAGAGATACATCTATTTCTTCCATTGTATCTTCCACACCTGAGATTCTTTCTTCCATTTCTTGTAGCCTATTGGTTATGCTAACCTCTGTAGTTCCTGCTTTCTTCCCTAAGTTCTTTCTCTCCACAATTTCTTCCATTTGTGTTTTTTTTAATTTTTCCAATTCTATCTTCAGGTCTTGAGCTATTTTGTTGGTTTCCTTCCCCTGTCTGACTATATTTTCATGTTTTTCAGTCAATTTCTTCAGCTGTTTGTTTGAACAATCCACTGTTTCTTTTATTTCATTCAGTGATTTAAGCATTTCCTCTCTAAAGGCCACAGACTGTTTGGCTGCAGCTTCCCGTATTTCTTCACGGATGGCCATAATCTCCTTGTCTTTAATTTCCTCCATTTCTTTACGGATAGCCATGATCTGTTTGTTTTTATCTTCCTCTAATTCTTTTCGTATTTTATTTGTTTCCTCTGTTATCTTCTTCATGAGCATAGATGTTAGGTCATCTCCTTGAATTTCATTTATGCTGGGGTGTCTAGGGCTATTTGCCCCTGGATAACTGGGTTCTGGAGATGCCATATTGCTCTGGCTTTTGTTGGTTGAACTTTTACGCTGTCCTCTACCCATTGGGCTATCTTAGTTGTTTGAATTTAGTGTCTGGTTGTTCCTGGACTCTTGTAGTGGAAAGAATCCCTTTGGCAGGAAGATGGTTTTTCCTGAAGGAAGCCTTCCCAGCTTTTTGGGTATAGTCACTGGATGTCCGGTGTTTTTCAGGATTTGCTACAGCTCACCTCAGGCATAGAGACCTGGGTAGTAACTGTGGTCCTGATTAGTCGAGAGGGCTCTCCTCTCACTGGGAGAAGTCCTGGAGACAGCTGCCTTCCTTCTGGGTTTCTTGCTGTAAATTTAGTGATCAACTGCTGTAACCTGTGTGTCCCATGGTTTGGTTGGTTTTGTTAGGGATAAATGGTTGCCCCTTGGAGCAGTATCTGGGGGGTTGATCTCAGGGTTCCCGGTCTTTTGTAGGTCTGAGGTTGGGGCTCTGTGCCCCAGAACCCAAGAGGTAATCTGTGGCGGGTGAGTACTGCTCTGGTGTCTTGGGGCACACAGTTCTGCCTGTAAGGTGTACAATGCAGGCCTCTGGGCTGGTGGAGCGTGCGCCCGCCTGCTAGTCTGCGGGAGCTGAGTTTCCGATCACTCTGTGCTCCCTGTTTGGGCCCAGATCTGTGATGGTTGGGCGTACTCACCTGTCTGCGATCTGCAGGCTGCTAGACTTTCCCTAGGTGACCCCAGCAGCACAGTTTCTTCCTTCTCTGAGGGGTCCTCTCTGGACAGGGGTTCCCAGTCCCTGTTGAACTGGGGCACACAGCTTGTCTGTACCACTGAGCTGAGCGCGAGCGCGTAGCTCTCTGTGTGGCTGGAGCTCAGTTGTGTTGGCGGTGGGTACCCGCCGTCCTAGAGACTTTCCGGGGAAAGACTGGGTGACCCGTCATCAGTCTGGCAACTTTGCTTCCCAGTGGGGTCCCCCCGCAACTGGGACTCCCAGCCTCAGGCACCCTTGTGCTCATGGATCAGCCTGGGAAAGTGACTGGGACACGGACGCTTGCGGCTCCAGCCTGGAGACATAAAGCCTGCGTTACCCAGGATTTCTTCCTGGTTCTGGCTGGGTAGCCGTGAGTGGACCCGACCGATTCCCACATCGTGGGAACCTCCCCTCACCTGGGAAACACGATTGATGTAGTTTCAGGGCCCAGAGTTCAGTCTCCCGGTCTCTGCATGGAGAGTGCTGTCCTGCTTCTCAAACGTGGAGCTCTACTGGCGCCGCCATCTTGGCTCCTCCCCCGTTAAGAGCCATTATTAAGGCTCAGTAGTAACTAGCACATTTCAGACCCAGACATTTATTTCTGATATTATTATCAAATAAAAGAAGCAAAAGATTCATTTAAGAAAAGCTGATTCGAATAGAATGGGAGAGAAACACATAAAGAGATGCTCAACATCCTTATCCATCAGAGAGATGCAAATCAAAATGACCCTGAGATTTCACCTTGCACCAAAATCAAAAACTCAAGTGACAACACATGCTGGAGAGGTTGTGGAGAAAGGGGAACTCTCCTCCATTGCTGGTGGGAATGTAAACTGGTACAACCACTTTGGAAATCAATCTGCCGTTTTCTCAGAAATCAGGAATACTGCTTCCTCAAGATGCAGCTATACTACTCCTAGGCATATATCCAAAAGATGCTCAAGTACACAAGAAAGACATTTGCTCAATCATGTTTGTAGCAGCTTTATTCATAATAGCCAGAACTTGGAAACGACCCAGATATCCATCAACGAAGGAATGGATACAGAAATTGTGGTACTTTTACACAATGGAATACTACTCAGCAATTAAAAACAAGGAAATCATGAAATTTGCAGGCAAATGGTGGGATCTAGAAAAGATCATCCTAGGTGAGGTATCCTAGGAGCAGAAAGACACACATAATATATACTCACTTATATAGTCCTATAAGATAGGATAAACATACTAGAATGTGTGCACCTAAAGAAGATAAACAAGAAAGAGGACCCGGAGTAAGATGATCAATCCTCGCTTAGACAAATGGGATGGACAGGGGAAGTAGGAGAAAACAAGTAACAGGACAGGAACCTACCACAGAGGGCCTCTGAAAGACTCTATCTAGCATTGTATCAAAGCAGATGCAGAGACTCATGACCAAACCTTCAGCACAGTGCAGAAAATCATACAATTAAAAGGGGAGTTAATACGACCAGGAGAGGACAGGAGCTCCACAAGGACAGAATATATCATGGCACAGGGGCCCTCTATGAGACTGTTTCTCCAACCAAGGACCATGTATGGCTATAACCTAGAACCCCTGCTCAGATGTAGCCTATGGTAGCTCAGTAACCAAACGGGTTCCCTAGTAAGGGGAACAAGAACTATTTCTGACATGAACTCAATGACTGGCTCATCCCCCCCTCCCCAAGGGAGGAACAGTCTTGCTAGGCCACAAAGGAGGACATGGCAGCCAGTCCTGAAGATACCTGGTAAGCTAGGGTCAGATGGAAGGGGAGGAACTCCCCTAGCAGTGGACTTGGAAAGTGCAGGGAGGAGATGAGGAAGGGAGGGTGGGATTAGGAGGGAATGAAGGAGGGGGCTACAGCTGGGATACAAAGTAAATAACCTGTGATTAATATAAAATATGAAAATTAATAATAATAAAACTGATTCCAGAATAGATACAGAAAAGATATACAACATACCTGGAGCTCTCATAATAACAGAAGAAATATTAAAAAATAGATATATAACAAAGTTAGAAGTATGCTAATATGACCCAGGAGCCAACCATGTGTTCTCCGTGGCCAGCCAATGAAATAGAGCAAGCATCTTTGCTCGCAATTAAAATATGACACAGACATCCACATATACAAACAGACAGCAGTAAATGATCTAACAGATTAATTAATGGAGGGGACAATAAACAAATCTCTCAAATATTAGAGACTTCCTCATATTGTACATGTTCAGCCTTCAAAAACAGAAGACACAGCACTGAGTAAGCATGGGAGATGAGCTTGATGAAGATGGCCTCATCTAGAGGTCAGGAATGATGGTTAATTCTCATTCTCAGTTTAGGATCTAGCATCCCAGGGGAGACAAACCTCTGTGCACATCTCTGAAGGATCACAAACACTTGCTCCAGCTGTGGTAGGTACCATGTCAGGGTCTGGGATCCTGGACTAAACATAAGACAAAAAGTAAACTGATACTCATCCCTACTTGCTGACTATGAATGTAATGATGAACTGTATCCCTCAGTGCCTACAACATTGCTTCTTCACATCTCTTATGCCAGGTGTTCAAGTACAATGACAAACACCACTAAAACATTAGGTAAAGAGCAGCAATGACGAATCCCGTTGAGAGAGATATCCTCGACACAATGCAACAAAAACAATATTTTATGTCTATGCCATTTTCTCAAAAATTCACAACAGTCCAGTCATGAGAAAAACATCTATAAAAATGTTTAAGCAGCATATATATAGTATTTCAAAGACAGATATTTCACTGATCATGTTGTCACAGAGTGAATTGTTAGTACAACTGAGATCTCTTTCTGTACTATGGGATAAACCTACCTTGGCCTCATTCTTTTTTTATTTTTATTTTTAAAATTTGTTATTCACTTTATGTCCTTGTTGTATTGCCATCCCTCTTAAATAAACTAAGCAAAACATCTCAAAAGTTCAAGATTATACAACAACACCAAAAAAATATGTTTCTGCCAAAGGAAAAAAAAACTGTAGGGAAAAAATATGCAAAGAAAAACTACTCAAAAGTATTTCAATAAGGGAATGAAAACAAAACAGTTGCAACTTATGTAAAAGAGTAGGAGATTTTTGAGCACGGACATGTGTGAGTGGAGAGGATTAGAAGACACTGGGAAGGGAATGAGCAGGAGGATATGTCTAGCACAGTTGGACAGGTTTGTAAATGTTTTTTCTGTTATTAGGTCATCTGTGGGTGCCACTGCAGGGACTCACAGGTAGATTCTTCCCTTCCTTCCCAAGAGATTGGAGGATAGAACTGCTCTCTCCTGCTGTGCTAGATGGTGTCTCAATCCTTGAAAAAAAGACAGTTTAAAGGGTGATGAGAATAATTTAGGATGTCAAGTTTTTAAGTAAATTTTCTATGAAAATAGAAATCAAAAAGTTCTCTGAAGCGTTGATAAGTTGAGGAAACATTAAGCCTTTTACATGATGTCAAAGCCAAGAGCAGCCTGAAGAGATATGGCCACTAAACTAAATGTAGTACCCTGAGTCAGGCTCTGGAATTTAGAGAGAGAGAGTGTGAGAGAGAGAGAGAGAGAGAGAGAGAGAGAGAGAGAGAGAGAGAGAGGAGAAAAAACTTAAAAAGTCAAATAAAGTGCAAACTCTAACAATAATGCATCAACATTTGGCTCACTAATTATGACAAATGTACTATGGAAACCTAATATATTAACAACAGAAGAAGTGAATGTGAGATTTATGGGGACTCACTACTTTCCTATTTTTCAGCAACTCCAAAACCATTTAAAATGAAAAGTTTATTTAAAAATAATAACTCTACCATGTTCTGAGCCTTTGCACGAATTTTCTCATTGTTTAAAAATGCATTTATTTTGTAGCAGCAGTAACTGCTACAGACAGAGATATAAGAATTGAGGTATTTTCTCATGCAGCACGCATTAGTATCATTCTCTTATAAGGATTAATTTTGGGGAAAAATGATACTCCAAGAAGGGAGATCTCATGTGGGGTCTCTGAGACAGTTTAAAGTAATCATTAAGAATATAATGAAAGTTAAACTGCCTCCTATGAAGAGTCCAAGCAAATTTGAGAGGACTAGGGGTGAAGTATTAGCCAATCAGAGTTATTAGCACATTGATTCCATGTTCGTCTTCCTTAAGCACAGGCCTCTAGGGAGCCACATCAAGTCTGACTTGCATGGTGATGGTAGAGAATTTTACTAGCTTTCACATGCAGGGAGGATAGCGTGTGAGATCAGGAACTGCAGAGAAAATAAAGAGGCGCTGATACTTTGTGCGGTACCAACATTGGACAGTTCAGAAAAAATAACTATTAAAAAAGGGGGCGTGTGGAGATAACTAGGTCAATATGCTAATAGATGTTTAGAGTCTCTGTCTCCAAATTGGGCCACGTTAGTCTGCATTCTACCTGGGAAGGCTTGCCTCTAAACTCCAGGCTTGGAAATTTACTAACCCCCAGAAAAAATTACCACAGAGAGAATGGCTGCATCGGCTAAACTGTTCACATTTTTTTTTTTTTTGCCTTCCTTTTAAAAATGTTTTAGGAGATGATAAACACATGAACTGATTTTTTCTTTTGTATTTATTTATTTTTTACAATTTATTCATTTTATATCTCGATTGTAGCACCCTCATCTCCTTCAGGTCCCACGCACCCTTCCTCTTCCTCCCACTATTTCCTTCCCTTAGTCCACTGAAGGGGTAAATTCTCCTCCTTTGTCATCTGCCTATAGTTTATCAAGTCTCATCAGGACTGCCTAGAGCCTCTTCCTCTGTGGCCTGAAAAGGCCGCATCACCAGGGGCAAGTGACCAAAGAGCAAGCAACCAAGTTTGTGAAAGAAGCAGCCCTTGCTCCCTTTACTCGGGAATCCTCATGAAGAATGCACTGCCTATGAGCTACGTCTGAGCAGCGGGTCTAGGTCCTCTCCATACGAGGTCCTTCGTTGGTGAATCACTCTCTGCAGGTCCCCTTGGGCCCAGATTTTTACTTTGTTAGTCTCTCCCTGTCCCCTCGAAGTACTTTTATCCACCCTCACCCCCCTTTCTTCCACAAGACTCCCTGAGCTCTGTCCAAAGTTTGGCTGTGAGTCTCAGCATCTACTATGATATCCTGTTGGGTGGAGACTTTCAGAGGACTTCTAGGGCAGGCTCCCGTCCTGTTCCCTCTCTTCCACCATTTCTGATGTCTATCCTGTTTGCCATTCTGACTGAGATTTAAGCATTCTCTATAGGATCCTCTTTTTTGTTTAACTTCTTTAGGTCTGTACATTTTGGCATGGTTATCCTATATTATATGGCCAATATCTGCTTATAAATGAGTACGTAGCATGCATGTCTTTCTCGTACTGGGTTATCTCACTCAAGATGATCTCCTCGGTTCCAAGATGGTGGTGAACAGAGTGCACCATTTTGGAGAGGCAGAAGACATGAAACTCCGAAACTGGTGAGTGGAGAGACAAACGAAACTAGAATTTGGACTTTGGGGCTTTCTAAAGGAGAGGGGACACGGCAGAAGCGTGGAGTGCTTGTAGATTTAGATTGTGCGCGGACTTCTCTGGGAACGAAGTGGGGCGCTTCCCTTGTCCAGGCCTCCTGCGTGGGAAGCCTGCACACAGCACCAGGTAGCTGAGCGCACAGCTCACAGCCTGGGGACTAAGACAGCAGAGACAGTGCTCCAGGCCCCTTACTGCAGCTGTAACAGCCCACTGAAAACCACCCCTCAGACACATGTCCAAGGAGCCCATACCCTGGGGGCCCTCTTGCGGCGCTCCAGACCTGAGGAGCGTCCCTTCCCCCCACCCGACAGGATTCGATCCCACCACAAGAAGCTCAACAGAGCTCATGTCTTTCCGGAAATCTCGCCCCACGGTAGCATGCACACCTCCAGAAACCCAGTCACACCTGAGCGCGCACAACTCCGGAAACCCCGCCACACCGGAAAGCACCCATTGCCAGCTCCATAGTGCAGGCCCAACCACAGAGCACCAACCGCAGAGACTCAGTCTCACAATAAAATCATTCCTGGATCCCAAATCTGCAAAGCTCAGTGCCTGGGGCCCAAGACAGCAGAGGCAGGGCTTCTGGCCCTTCAGCCGTGGCAGAGAGCTGTAACAGCCCACTGAACACCACCCCTCAGAGCACAGGTCCAAGGAGCACATGCCCGCCTAGTGCCCTCTTGACAAACTCCAGACTCTCGGAGCGCACCCCCCACCCCCACCCCCACCCCCACCCCCACCCCCACCACCGGGCCCTGCTGGAGTGCACGAACCACAGGAATCCCTACCGCCAGAGCACATGCCCAAAGAGTGCCAGCCACAGAGACTCAGATCCACAGTACACTCTTTCCCAGATCCCAAGTCTGCAAATGGCAGTACTGACTACTCAGGGCCACCTAGCCAGTGATTGTATGGGCCATCCAACCCCTCAGTCGCAGATAACCAGCTGAATAGCCACCAAAGTCTAGCAGACCTGCAAAAATAATATGCACCTGCAATCTTCAACAGCACTTGCAATCCCTTAAGCACCTGCAACACCCTCAGTGCCTGCAAGGCACCCCTTTCACACACTGAAGGCCTCTTCATTCTCCAACACGCTATCTGTTAGGACACACCTACAAGCACACACTCAATCATATGCTACCCCACATTTGCCCTTCTGTGCCTGCGAACTTTCCTCCTACAGGTATAGCTGAACCACCAATGTACACACTGAAACCACTGGACCGCCCTCATTTTCCTGAAAAATTCTCCAGACACCAGAGGAAGACCAATCTGATTTGCAGAATCCAGGAACAAACAGTGAACACTACGGATAACCAAATGGCCAGGGGTCGGTGAAAGAACACAACAACGTAAATCAAGATATTATGGCTTCACCAGAAATGCCCAAAATTAATGGATACTCCAACTCATTAGAAACACAAGAAAATGATTTTAAAGCTATGATTATCCAGTTATTTGAGGCAAATAAAGAGGAAACTAACAAATCTCTCAGAGAAATAGCCATACAGATGCAAACAATTAAAGAGGAAACAAATAAATCTCTCAAAGATTTGGCTTCCCAAATGGAAACAAAGAAAAACAAAGTGAACGAAAGCTCTTAAAGAAACACAGGCAAATATAGTCAAACAAATGGAGGCAGAAGTAGTGGCATTAAGAGAGGAAACAAACAAAAAAAATAGAGACCATCTTGGAGACACAGGAATCTACATTCAAACAGATGAAGAAAATCATGCAAGGCATGAAAACAGAATTAGAATCAATAAAGAAAACACAAATTGGAGACACAGGAATCTACATTCAAACAGATGAAGAAAATCGTGCAAGGCATGAAAACAGAATTAGAATCAATAAAGAAAACACAAATATAAAACCCTGGAGCTGAAGCACTTAGAGAAAAGATCAGGAACCACAAAGTTAAGCATTACCAAAAGAATACAAAAGATGGAAGAGAGAATCCCAGGTGCTGAAGATACACTTGCAGAAATTGATACTTCTCTCAAAGAAAAAGTAAAATCAGAAAAATCCCAAACACAAAACATCCAAGAAATCAAGGATGCCATGAAAAGGCAAAATCTAAGGATAATAGGAATTGACAAAGAAGAGGATTCCAGGCTCCAAGGTACAGAAAATATTTTCAAGAAAATCATAGAAGAAAATTTCCCCAACCTAAATAGATATCCACAAACATACAAAAGGTCTACAGAACACCAAATAGACTAGACCAGAAAAGAAAGTCCTCAAGCCACATCATAGTCAAAACACTTAATCTACAGAACAAAGAAAAGATACTAAAAGCAGCAAGGGGAAAAGGCCAAGTAACATATAAAGGTAGACCTATCAGAATCACACTGGACTTCTCATTAGAAACTATGAAAGCCAGAAGGGCCTGGGCAGATATCATGCAGCTCTAAGGGACTACAGATGCCAACCTAGACTACTATACCCTGCAAAGTTTCAATCAACATAGATGGAGAAAACAAAATATTCCACGACAAAACTAAATTTAAGCAATATTTGAACAGCAAACCAGCCCTACAGAAGATACTAGAAGGAAAATTCCAATCCAATGAAAACAACTACACCCAAGAAAACATAGGTTATAGATAATTTCCCAACAAAAGTCAAAAGCAATGAATCACAGTAACACCACCAACTCCACAATAATAGGAAATAACAGACAACGGTCATTATTATCTATCAACATCAATGGACTCAACTCTCCAATAAAAAGACACAGACTAACAAAATGGGTGCGGAAACAGGATCCAACATTCTGCTAAATCCAAGAAACACACCTATGCAACAAAGATAAACATTACCTCAGAGTAAAAGGCTGGAAAACTGTTTTTCAAGCAAATGGACCCAAAAAAACCAGCAGGAGTGGCTATCCTAATATCTAATAAAATAGACTTTCAACCAAAACTAATCAAAAAAGACATAGAGGGGCACTACATTCTCATCAAAGAAAAAAAATTCACCAAGAAGACATCACAATTCTGAACATCTATGTCCCAAATACAAGAGTACCTACATCCATAAATGAAACATTATTAAAGCTTAAATCATACATCGACCCCAACACTTTAATAGTGGGAGACTTCAACACCCCACTATCACCAAGGGACAGATCACCTAGACAGAAGCCAAACAGGGAAATAAAGGCACTTACAAACATCCTAATTCAAATAGACCCAATAGACGTCTAAACTCAAAAGAGTACAGATTCTTTTCAGCACCTCATGGAAATTCTCCAAAATAGACCATATAGTTGGTCACAAAGCAAGCCTCAACAGATACAAGAACATTGAAATAATCCCCTGTATTCTATCTGACCACCATGGACTAAAGGTGCACCTCAACAACGATGGAAATAGCAAAAACCCTACACGCACATAGAAACTTAACAACTTACTTCTCAATGACAGCTGGGTTAAGGATGAAATAAAGAAAGAAATTAAAGACTTCGTAGACTTCAATGAAAATGAAGGTACAACATACCCAAATTTATGGGACACAATGAAAGCAGTACTTAGAGGAAAACTCATAGCACTAAGTGCCTTTAAGAAGAAATTTGTAACATCTCATACAAACAACTTAATGGCACAAATGAAAGCCCTAGAAAAAAAAGAAGCAGAAACACCCAAAAGGAGCAGACTGCTGGAAATAATCAAACTCAGGGCTGAAATCAACCAATTAGAAACAAAACAATTCAAAGAATCAATGAAACCAAGAGCTGGTTCTTTGAGAAAATTAACAAGATAGACAAACCCTTAGCCAAACTAACTAAAAGGCAGAGAGAAACTATCCAAATCAGCAAAATCAGAAATGAAAAGGGGGACATAACTATAGACAATGAGGAAATACAAACAATCATTAGCTCATACTGCAAAAGCCTATATGCCACAAAGTTCAAAAATCTAAAAGAAATTGACAATTTTCTTGACAGATTCCATCTAAAAAAATTAAGTCAAGACCAGGTAGAAAGATTGAACAGTCCTATATCCCCCAAGGAAATTGAAGCAGCCATCAACAGCCTCCCTTTCAAAAAAAAGCCCAGGGCCAGACACTGAGGAAATCTAAGCAATCATTAGGACTTACTTCAAAAGTCTATATGCAACAAAATTTGAAAATTTAAATGAAATGGACAATTTTCTTGATCGATTCCACTTACCAAAGCTAAATGAGGACCAGGTAAATCAATTAAATAGTCCTATATCCCCCAAGGAAATAGAAGCAGTCATCGAAAGTCTCCCATCCAAAAAAAGCCCAGGACCTGATGGTTTCAGTGCAGAATTCTACCAGACATTCAAAAAAGAGCTAACTCCAGTTCTCTTCAAACTATTCCACAAAATCGAAACAGAAGCAACATTACCAAAGTCATTCTATGAAGCCATAGTCACCTTAGTACCTAAACCTCACAAAGACCCAACAAAAAAAAGAGAACTTCAGGCCAATCTCCCTTATGAACATTGATGCAAAAATACTCAACAAAATACTCACAAACCGAATACAAGAACACATCAAAGATATCATCCACCATGACCAAGTAGGCTTCATCCCAGGTATGCAGGGGTGGTTCAATATACGGAAATCCATCAATGTGATCCACCATATTAACAAACTGAAAGAAAAAAACCACATGATAATCTCCCTAGATGCTGAAAAAGCATTTGACAAAATCCAACATCCATTCATGTTTAAAGTATTGGAGAGATCAGGGATACAAGGCACATACCTAAACATAGTAAAGGCAATATACAGCAAGCCTACAGCTAACATCAAACTCAGTGGAGAGAAACTTAAACAATCCCACTGAAATCAGGGACTAGGCAAGGCTGCCCATTTTTTTCATATCTCTTCAACATAGTACTTGAAGTCCTAGCTAGAGCAATAAGTAACTGAGATCAAAGGGATACAAATCGGAAAGGAAGAAGTCAAAGTTTCACTGTTTGCAGATGATATGATAGTATACCTAAGTGACCCCAAAAACTCTACCAGGGAACTCCTACAGCTAATAAACACCTTCAACAAAGTGGCTAGATACAAAATTAACTAAAAAAAAAAAAAATCAGAAGCCCTCCTGTATACCCAAGACAAAAGGGCCGAGAAAGAAATCAGGGAAACAACAATACCCTTCACAATAGCCACTAATAACATAAAATACCTTGGGGTGACTCTAACCAAGAAGGTAAAAGACCTGTTTGCAAGTCTCTGAAGAAAGAACTCGAAGAAGACATCAGAACGTGGAAAGACCTCCAGTGCTCATGGATAGGTAGGATTAACATAGTGAAAATGGCCATCCTGCCAAAAGCAATCTACAGATTCAATGCAATGCCCATCAAAATACCAACACAATTCTTTACAGACCTTGAAAGAAAAATTCTCAAATTCATATGGAGAAACAAAAAACCCAGAATTTTCAAAACAATCCTGTACAGCAATAGATCGTCTGGAGGTATCTCCATCCCTGATCTCAAGTTGTTGTACTACAGATCAACAATAGTAAAAACTGCATGGTACTGGCATAGAAACAGAAAGGAGGATCAATGGAACCGAATAGAAGACCCAGAAATAAATCCAAACACCTATGAATACTTGATTTTTGAAAAAAACACTTATTCCTAGGAACTTTCCTATTAGTAATGCTTTCATAAATTTGGGTATGTTGTCCCTTAATTTTCATTCAATTCTATGAAGTCTTTAATTCTTTATTTCTTCCCTGACCCACCTGCTGTTGAGTAGAGTTGTTCAGTTTCCATGCAGGCTTTTTACTATTTCTGTTGTTGTTGTGGTCCAGCTTTAGTCCATGTTGGTACGATAGTATACAAGAGATTATTTCAATCTTCTATCCGATGACAGTTGCTTTGTGACCAACTATATGCTCTATTTTGGAGAAGGTCCATGAGATGCTGAGAAGAAGGCAAATTCTTTTGTTTTTGAGTGAAAAGTTCTGTAGTTGCCTGTTATGTCCATTTGATTCATGACATCTGTTAGTGTTATTGTTTCTTTGTTTAGTTTCTGTTTTGTTGACCTTTCCTTTGGTGAAAGTGGGGTGTTGAAGTCTCCCACTATTAATGTATGGGTATTTATGTGTGTTTTAAGCTTTATTAATGTTTCTTTTACAAATGGGGATGCCCTTGTATTTGGGGCATAGATGTTCAGAACTGAGATATCTTCTTAATGGAATTTTCCTTTGATGAGTATGAAGTGACTATTTTGTTTAATTTTGGTTGAAAGTCTATTTTATTAGATATTAGAATGGCTACTTCTGTTTGCTTCCAGGATCCGTTTTCTTGGAAAACTATCTTCAAATCCTTTACTCTCAGGTGTCTGTCATTGTGGCTGAGGTATGTTTCTTGTATGGAGAAGAATATTGGGTCCTGTTTATGCATCCATTCTGTTAGTCTGTCTCTTTTTATTGGAGAGTAAAGTTCATTGATATTGAGAAAGATTAATGACCAGTGATTGTTAGTTCCTTTTATTTTGATGTTGGTTGTAGTAGTGTGTTTGTATGCTTGTCTACTTTTAGTTTTGCTATAGTGAGTTCTTTATTTCCTATTTTTTCTTGGATGTAGTTAGCCTTCTTGGGTTGTATTTTTTCCTTCTAGTATCTTCTGTAGGGCTGGATTTGTGGGTAGGTACTGTTTAAATTTGTTTTTGTCGTTGAATATCTTTTTTTTCTCCATGTAGGATAACTGAGTGTTTTGCTGGGTATACTAGTCTGGGCTGACATGTGTGTTCTCTGCATGATAGCCATCCAGGTCCTTCTGGTTTTCATAGTCTGTGTTGAAAAGTCAAGTGTGATCTGATGAATTTGCCATTATATGTTACTTGGCTTTTTTCCTTGCAGCTTTTAGTATTTTTTTCTTTGTTCTGTATATTTAGTGATATGATTATTATGTTGCAGGAGGATTATTTTTTCTGCTCTAATCTATTAGGTGTTCTGTAGGCCTCTTGTATGTTGAAAGTTATCTCTTTCTTTAAATTGGGGAAATTTTCTTCTATGATTTTGTTGAAAATGTTTTCTGGGCCTTGGAGACTAGAATCTTCTCTTTCCTCTATTCCTATTATTCTTAGGTTTTGTCTTTTCATGTTTTTCTTGATATCTTTGAAGATTTGTGTCAGGAAATTAGATTTAACATTTTCTTTGATGGATGACTAGATTTCTTCCATTGTGTCTTCTACACCCTAGATTATTTTGTCCATCTGTTCTTCCATTCTGTTGCTGATGCTTACCTATGTAGCTCCTGTTTTCTTTCCTAAGTTCTCCCTCTCCAGGATTTCTTCAGTTTGTGTTTTTTTTTTAAATGTTTCTATTTGCATCTTAACCATTTTGTTGATTTCCTTCACCTGTTTGTATTTTCCTGCCTTTCATTCAATTCCTTCACCTGTTTGTTTGAACTTTCCTCTATTTCTTTCAGTGATTTAATTATTTCCTCTCTAAAGGTCACAATATATTTGACTATGTCTTCCTGTATTTCTTTACAGATGGCTACAATCTGACTGTATCTTCCCATATTGTTTACAGGTTTTATTCATTCCATTCCTCATCTTCATAAGCATAGATTTTTAGGTCATTTTCTTGAGTTTCACTTGTGTTAGGGTATCCACGGCTGCTTGCACTTGGATAACTGGGTTATGGAGATGCCATATTGCTTTGGCTTTTGTTGATTATGTTTTTATGTTGGCCTTTACCCATATGGCTGTCTCAAGCATTGGCTGGTAGTTTCTGATGCCTGCTGGAATCCTGGGGGCCAGGGATGGTATGGGAAATTCCCTGGGCGGGAAGCTGGTTGTTCCCAAAGGAGCCCTCCTCAGGCCTTTGAATGGCAGGTGATTCTCAGAGAATTGCCACAGCTCTCCTCCAGGTGTATGATCCTGTGAGATAACTGGGCTCCTTGGGAGTCCAGGGCTCTCCTTTCACCAGGTGAAGTCCCAGACACAGCTGCCACATCACTAGCTTTCTTGTTCTGATTTTAATAAGATGCAGCTGCTCACTGTGTTTGCTGGGCCAAGTCCTCTTGAAAAACCAGTGAGCCCAGAGGCTTGGTCAGTCTCACTAGGAAGACAGGTTGAGCTTCGGAACAGCATCTGGGGTGGATCCCATGGCTCCCAGGCATCTGTAGCTCTGAGGTTGGAGTTCTGTGCCCCAGTACCCAGAAGGTCATCCATGGCCAGTGAGGACAACACAGGCACATAACTAAAGGCTAGAGACCCAGAGCCTGCAGAAATGCAGGAAATTTTCTGGGGTTTAGCTGGGTGCCTTGGGGTTGAAACTAATTGTTTCCCTTACTGTGGGGTTTCCTCAGGACTGGAAGACCCAGTCTGTGGTGTTTGGGGGCCCACAATTCAGTCTGGAATGGTGAGCACAGCATGCAGGTATGTGGCAATGTGCTGGTTTTAGCTGGGTGACCTGAGGTCAGACCCAATTGTTTCCTCACTGTGGGGTTTCCTCTCCCCTGGGAAACACAGTCACTGGTGTTTGGCCCACAGTCCACCAGTTGGCATCTGTGCAGTCACTATTGCCCTGCTGATCAAACACATTGTGCTATTGGCACTGCCATCTTGGAATCCTCCCACAAACTGTATTTTTAGCATTTAAAATTATTTTAATTTTTACATGTGTATGTATGATGCATTGATGTATGTGTTTATTTGTGCGGTCACCCACACATTTATATGTTGAGGCCACAGGGCGATACAAGGACTCCTTTCTCAATTATTTTTCTAATGTAATTTTCGGCCAGTCTCTTAATTTGGAGTTCCCTGTTTTGACTAGATTATATGCTCAGTGAGCTCTTGGATCTGCCTGTCTCCATCTTCCGGCACTGTGCTTACAGATGCACATAGCGATGCCTTTTATGTGGGTGTGGGGATCTGACTTCAGACAGACCTTCCTGATTATGCTGCCTCATTTCCCCAGCCCTGCAATATATATTGTAAAATACTGTGTCACAGTGAGGCTTTGGTGTCACGTAGCTGACATTACATGAGATTCGACAACCTGAAGTGGAAGAAGGTTAATTGATATTAAGGCAAAATGTTAGGGAGTTAAATTTTGTTAGAAGGTTGTCATATGTTCTGATATAATAAATGCCGGCTAAAATACATATAGATAAAATATGATTTTGTGAACTGATTCATGTTTTAGTGGTTCTTCGATATAATACCAGCGTCCTTTGGTCATAATTTTATTATAGTGCTTACACCATGCTTTGTGAAATTTTGTGGGCTTTTTGCTTAGTTTTAATTTATTGCACCTTACTCTGAATAGACTATTAATTTTGAGAAGCAGGGCTGCTCACAGAGTAACTGTCATACAAAGTAAACAACAAAAGTCAATCTTGTTAGGACCAGCTGTTAACGTGGTGCACTGAGTCAATTACTTATATTTAATATTTCTTGTTATCTCCTTGACTTAATTCTGCTTGTTTATATTTGTGTGTGTCTACATATGTATGTGTGTGTGTGTGTGTGTGTGTGTGTGTGTGTGTGTATAATATACATACATACATATGTCTGCACGTGTTCATACCTGGGAGGAAGTTGCACATTGTGTATATGTGAACTTGCATAGTACATGTGTGTAAATGGAGGCTATAGATGAGCCTTGGATATTAGTTCTCAAATTTTGTGTTATATATTACTTTTTTTTTTTTTTCAAAAAGGATCTTTCACTGATTTGGAACTCACCACATAAATTAGACTGGCTCACCAGGGAGCCCTAGGATTTTGCCTCTCTTCCTCCTGAATGCTGGACTTACATGTTGGTGGCACCACAATCACTTTTTCATGTGGGTTCTGAGGATCAAACTCAGGTCTTATGGTGGAATGAATATGTATGTCCCCCATAGATTTATGTGTTTGACTGTTTGTCCCATAGGGAGTGCCACTGTTAGGAGGTGTGGCCTTGGTGGAGGAAGTATGTCAATGTGAATGTGGGCTTTGAGGTCTCCTATGCTCAAGTTATTCCCAGTGTGACACAGTCTCCTTCTGCTGCCTGAGGATCAAAATGTAGAACTCTCAGCTCTGTCTATGGCACCATATCTGCCTGCACACTGCCATGCCTCCCAACATGATTATAATAGACTAAACCTCTGATCCATAAGTCAATACAAATTAAATATTTTTCTTCTTAAGAATTGCTATGGTTATATCTGCACAGCAATAGAAATACAAACTAAGACAGGTCCCCATGCTTGCAAAGTAAACCTCAACTGATTAAGCCATCTCTCCATCTCTAATTCTTCTGTTTGTTTTGTTTATTACTTTTCACTCCTCCAGCAATTTTATAAGTACAGTACCAAATAAAAATGATTTATTAATTCTATGAATTTTAAAATTGTATTTATTTATATTCTGTCCTCAATTTCATATTCCTCCAAATACTTAAAAAATTTAATGTGTAGGAAGTGAATAGTTGTGGAGAAATTAAAGTCAGAAGACAGTTTTTTGATTACAGAATAACAAATGCCTCAGCCCACTATTAAGACAGCCTCAACTTGAATATAATATGCTCAGAGTCAGTAATTAATTAATATTAGAAGTAGTTCTTTACCTCTTTGCAGGGGTTCTAGGTTAACTCCATGAATGGTCCTTGGTTGGAGTATCAATCTTAGAAAAGACCCTAGATTTTTTTATTCTGTTGTTCTCCTTGTGGAGCTGCAGACCCTTCCAGGTCTTTCTATCTCCCCCTTCTTTCATAAGATTCCCTGCACTCTGCCCAAGGTTTGGCTATGAGTCTCAGCATCTGCTTTCATACACTGCTGAGTAGAGTCTTTCAGAGACCCTCTGTGGTGGCAGCTCAGTGTCCAAATGGGTTACCTAATAAGGGGAAAAGGGGTTGTATCTGACATGAACTCAGTGGCTGGCTCTTTGCTGACCTCCCCCTAATGGGGGAGCAGCCTTACCAGGACAGAGGAAAACTATGAAAGACAGTCCTGATGAGACCTGATATGCTAGGGTCAGATGAAAGGGGAAGAGGTCCTCCTCTATCAGTGTCCTGGGGAAGGGGCATGGGAGGAGATGAGGGAGTGAGGGAGGACAGGATTGGGAGGGACGAGAGCGGGGCTAAGCTGAGATACAAAGTGAATAAACTGTAATAAATTAAAAACTATGTTATAAAAAAGTGGTAATTTATTGGAGGCCATGCAGGAAGAACAACAAAACAGCTTTAGAACTCATGGAATGCAGCCCACCAGTTAGCATGACCACGATGGATGTGGCTCAGAGTGACAGAAACTCTAGAACTATGTGTCCTGAGGACTTCATGCTGTTACCGAGCATAGTGCTGCTTGTTATCCTTGTGGTCCTTATAATCTTCATAAGATATAAATTGTATGAGTACCCTGAGGGGGCTTCCAGCCCCTCACTGGGCAGGATCACTGGCAGTCACAATAATGATGTTTGATCTCGTTCTGGCATTGCTGCTGAAACAGATTAATGATTCAACCACCACCCTTGAAAAGAACCAGAGTATGTAGGTTGTTAGCAATGGCCACCACCCTTAGAAATAATTTGGAAAAATAGATTGTTTAGCAAAGTTAGGTAAAGATGTTTTTGCAATTGCAACAATAGTTCAGGAAAGTATGCTCTTTTTAAATTTTTTATTATCATTTATTACAGTTTATTCACTTTGTATCCCGGTGGTGGCCCCCTCCCTCATCTCCTCCCAATCCTGCCTTCCCTCCCTATTCTCCCCCTTTGCCCCTCCCCTAGTCCACTGATAGGGGAGGTCCTCCTCCCCTTCTATCTGACCCTAGCCTATCAGGTCTCACAGGGCTGGTTGCATTATCTTCCTCTGTGGCCTGACAAAGCTGGTCCCCCCCCAGGGGGAATGATCAGAGAGCCTGCCACTGAGTTCATACCAGAGAATAGTAAAGCCAGGGATTTTTTGAGGTTAGTGAGGAGTGTGAGCAAGAACAATTGCCCAAGGTACCCTGGCTGATGTGACTCTCCCAAGCTGGGCCTGTGACTGAGACCACAATTAATTTCCTTTTGCTTGTTTTTGCTCTTAGCTTCCTGATATGATTTAACAGAAACTAGTAAGAGTAGATGTGCATCTTAAAGATTTAAAGTAGAGATGGCTAATTGTTTTTATATAAAAGTTTAGATTCGTGATTCTTTTAAGATTTTTATAAGATTATCTTTTAAGGTAATTGATTCTTTCTTTGTAACTGCAAATTGCAGCCTTCCAGTAAAGAAAAAAAAAAAACTGGCTGAGAAATTACCTTGCTTGCTCACACTTTGTAAATCTATTACAAGTTGCTTAGTTACAAGTGTATATGGGTTCCTGGGAATAATTTGTTTTTCATGTTTCTTTCTTTCTCACCCATAATATGTAAAACATTTGAATCATATGAGGGCATTGGGGAACATATTTTTTCCTTACAGATACTTATTGTAGTTATTCACTAGAAGAAAAATAGAATGTAACCGCATTGTGATTTTTATACTGCTTGGAAGATCTTGTTGGGATATATAAGCTGTGGGAGAAATAATAAATGTTGTTAGAACTCACTGCAGAGTTTATTTCACCCACCAAATGTATATATGTATATATGTATATATGTATGTGTGTATGTGTGTATGTGTGTGTATGTATGTATGTATGTATGTGTATGCATGTGTAAAGTAAGAGAAGTTTGAAGAAGTTTGTTGGAATCTACCTGCTGGAGTCTGTCTTAAGTGTAAGAGTGTGTGTGTGTGTGTGTGTGTGTGTGTGTGTTCTTTGTTTTAACTCTTTCTTTCCTTTCTACTTTAGATGCTTGCCACTACCACCAGTGGAAGCCCCTACTACAGCCAACAGCCCTAGCCCACCCTTAACATAAGAGGTTTAAGCCCAGACCAGGAAGCTATCAGCACTGGTCCTCAGCCAGAGATTTAATTCTGGCCCCTCAGCTTGACACTGTCAGTGGAAGCCACTGATCATTTCCCACCTGGAAAGTTACCCTCAGAGAAAGGCTGCTGGGTGACCAGCCAGCACCCAGAGCTACATACCGCCTCAGTTTCCCCTGTTGATGTTGAAGCTTGTCTTTGAAAGTAATTAATATCAGAATGGTCAATACCCAAATAAATGAATTAGGAATTCACAGGAAATCGTTTTTATTCCCCCACTAAGAGGCACACATTTTATTTTATAAGATCTAATGCTTCCTCAACTGATAATAATTATTAACAGTTTTATAAGAATAAAAAATTAAGCTAATAAAAATCTGTCAAAATAGAATTTAATTATTATGTAGATGTCACTGACTAATTTGTATTTCTGAGAATGTATTTTTAAGACACTAAACATCTTTGTTCATAGTTAAAGTCTTGATCTGTCTCACACATATCATCATTTTGAGCAATGCTATGATATTCCTTGTTAGAAATAACTTATGTTCTGGAAAAAAAATGAATTTCTACCAGAGACTGATTTTTTTTTGTGCCCCTGCTGATGGTGTTCACCGTGTTTTCTCATTTTTGCCATTTTTACAAAGTGCCAATGTCGTCAGTTCTTCCATTAGAATCCTGTGGAAAAACTAACCTTGGAAGACAGTTTCTTGACCATTGAATACCAAATGCCTCAGTCCAGGATTAAGATGGGCTGGACATGAGTGGGAAAACTCTCTCAGAATCAATAGCCATTTGTAGTTCCCTTCTCCATTCTTTATGTATGAGTAGCAGAAAAGAACATGGCATTCAGCCAGATGAGAAAAGAGAATACTATACCATGGTCGCACAAAGTAAGACTAGAATGTGGATGGAATGCCTAACTCCTTAGGTGAGTGTGGGGAATGTGATTACAGAACACAAAACATCTACTTTACTTATTGATCTCTCACAAAATGACAGTCTCCTCAGAGCTCCCACCTGCATGGAGGTAAGATGGCTGCCTGGGAAGCTGTCCTTCCTACCTGACTGAGGTTGGTCAGGAAAGCATATTGTCAGTGAAAGTAAGTCTCATGATTGGGACAAATCATGAGGAAGAGTGTTTTATAGACCTCCAGTATGAGCCCAGGTAGATACACACAGACTTAAGATAAGGAGTAAAGGGGGAGGTGGAGGGGGAAGAAAAGGAGAAAAGAGTGCAGAAAAAGAAAAGAAGAGGAGAAGGGAGGAGAGGAGAGGAGAAGAGAAAGGAGGGAGAGGAGAGGGAGGGGAGGGGAGGGGAGGAGGGGAGAGGAGAGAAGAGGAGAGGAGAGGAGGAGGGGAGGGGAGGAGGGGAGGGGAGGGGAGGAGAGGAGGTACATTCAAGTATATGAGCAGAGGTACAAAGGACCTCTATCTGTCATATGCCCTATGGCCCATCAACAGCCTTGCACAACAGGATGCCCAAGGACTCAGGATTACTTTGAATAAGGAACGAAAAAAGGATGAATTCTAAATTTCTGAACTATGCTAAAAATTACTAAGACAAATTTTGAAGTGTTCACATTTTCTCAGAAGACTATACATAGAGTATACTGCCTGGTTTTGTGTATACGTGACAAAAGCTAGAGTTATCAGAGAGAAAGTAGCCTCAGTTGAGGAAATGCCACCATGAGATCCAGCTGAAAGGCATTTCCTCAATTACTTATCATTGGGTGAGGGTTCCACACACTGTGGTGATGCCATCCCTGTGCTGATAGTCCTGGGTCCTATTTTTTTTTAAAGGCAGGCAGAGCGAGCCAGTAAGCAACAACATTATGTGGCTTCTGCATCAGCTCCTGCCTCCAGAGTCTTGCTCTGTTTAAGTTCCTGTCCTGACTTCCTTTAATAATGAACAGCAATATGGAAGTATAAGACAAATAAGCCATTTCCTCTCTAAGTTGTCTTGGTCATGGCATTTCCTCACAGCAATAGAAATCCTTACTGAGACATGGAGTGTACAACTCATACATAAAGTCTCAGTAGAATAAAGTTCAGACACAGAGAAACAAAACTTTTAGAATATGTACAGGAGCATATTCAATGAAAGCTGTAGCAGAATGCTTACATGATAATACCTACTCTTATTTGATAAAAGAAAAGGCATCCAAAGACAAAAGGGCTGAGAAAAAAATTAGGGAAACAACACCCTTCACAATAGCCACAAATGACATAAAGTACCTTGGTGTAACCCTAACCAAGGAAGTCAAAGACTTGTATGAAAAAAATTTCAAGTCTCTGAAGAAAGAATTAGAAGAAGATATCAGAAGATGGAAAGATCTCCCATGCTCATGGCTTGGCAGGATTAACATAGAAAAAAATGGCCATTTTACCAAAAGCAATCTACAGATTCAATGCAATTCCCATCAAATTACCAACACAATTCTTTACAGAACTGGAAAGAAAAATTCTCAACTACATATGGAATAACAAGAAACTCAGAATTGCTAAAACAATCCTCTACAATAAAAGATCTTCTGGAGGTATCTCCATCCTTGATCTTAAGCTGTACTGTAGAGCAACAGTTATAAAAACTGCATGGTACTGGCATAGAAACAGAATGGTGGATCAATGGAACCAAACAGAGGACCCAGAAATAAACCCACACACTTATGGACACCTGATCTTTGACAAAGATGCCAAAATCATACAATGGAAAAATGATAAATCTTCAACAAATGGTGCTGGTCTAACTGGATGTCTACATGTAGAAAAATGCAAATAGATCCATACTTATCACCCTGCACAAAACTAAAGTCCAAATGGATCAAAGACCTCAACATAAAATCAGACACATTAAATCAGTTAGAAGAAAAAGTGGGGAAAACCCTAGAACTCATTGGTACAGCAGACAACTTCCTGAACAGAACACAAACAGCACAGGCTCTAAGAGCAACAATCAATAAATGGGACCTCATGAAACTGAAAAGCTTCTCTAAACACCATCATCAAAACAAAACCGCCTACAGATTGGGAAAGAATCTTCACCAACCCTTTATCTGACAGAGGGCTAATATCCAGTATATATAACACTAAAGAAGCTGAAAAGCAACAAACCAAGTAATCCAATTAAAAAATGGGAAACATAACTAAACAGAGAACTCTCTGTAGAAGAATATCAAATGGCAGAGAAACACTTAAAGAAATGCTCAACATCATTAGCCATTAAGGAAATGCAAATCAAAACCACACTGAGATTTCACCTTACACCCATCAGAATGGCCAAGATGAAAAACTCAAGTGACAACACATGCTGGAGAGGTTGTGGAGAAAGGGGAACCCTGTTCCACTGCTGGTGGAAATGAAAACTTGTACAACCACTCTGGAAATCAATCTGGTGCTTTCTCAGACAACTAAGAATAGTGCTTCCTCAAGATCCAGCCATACCATTCCTAGGCATATATCCAAAACAGGCTCAAGTACACAATAAGGACATTTGCTCAACCATGTTTGTAGCAGCTTTATTTGTAATAGCCAGAAGCTGGAAACAGCCCAGATGCTCCTCATCTGAAGAATGGATGCAAAAATTGTGGTACATCTACACAATGGAATATTACTCAGCAATGAAAAATAAAGAAATTGTGAAATTTGCAGGTAAATAGTGGGACCTGGAAAGGATCACCCTGAGTGAGCTGTCCCAGAAGTAGAAAGACACACAGTATATACGCACTCATATAGACATATAACATAGGATAAACCTACTAAAATCTCTACATCTAAAAAAACTAATTAAGAGAGAGGACCCTGACTAAAACGCTCAATACCCATCCCGAAAGGCAAAGAGGAAGGACATCAGAAGAAGAAGAAGAAGAAGAAGAAGAAGAAGAAGAAGAAGAAGAAGAAGAAGAAGAAGAAGAAGAAGAAGAAGAAGAAGAAGAAGAAGAAGAAGAAGAAGAAGAAAACAGGAAACAACCTAGGAACCTGCCACAGAGGGCCTCTGAAAGGCTCTGCCCTGCAGACCATCAAAGCAGACGCTGAGACTTATGGCCAACTGTTGGGCAGAGTGCATGGAATCTTATGAAAGAAGTGGAAAATAGTAAGATCTGGACAAGACAGGAACTCCACAATGAGAGCAACAGAACCAGAAAATTTGAATGCAGGGGTCTTCCCAGAGACTCATACTCCAACCAAGTACCAGGCATGGATATAACCTAGAACCCCTGCACAGATGTAGCCCATGGCAGTTTAGTGTCCAAGTAGGTTCCATAGTAATGGGAAGAGGGACTGCCTCTGACATAATCTGATTGGCCTGCTCTCTGATCACCTCCCTCTGAGGGGGTAGTAGCCTTACCAGGCCACAGAAGATGACAATGCAGCCACTCCTGATGTGATCTGATGGACTAAAATCAGAAGGAAGGAGAGGGGGACCTCCCCTATCAGTGGACTTGGGGAGGAGCATGCTTGAAGAAGGGGGAGGGAGAATGGGACTGGGAGGGGAAGAGGAAGGGGTTTATGGGGGGATACAAAGTGAATAAAGTGTAATTAATAAAATAAAATAAAAATAATAAAACACTTAACTATTTCAAAGTCATTTCTCTATAAATACTGTTTTACTTGGTATTGCAAACAAGAGAATTGAGGAAGAATATGGTAACGTGTTGTCTAGACTATAATATAGGGCCCTTGAGTGATTCCCCAAAGGTTAGTCTGTTAATGAGTAGGGAGACACAGACCTAGCATCTTGATCCTTGATACTCTCTGCTGCTTTTACAAAGAAAAAAAAAAGTCACCTGTATTTGAAAAGTTGAGCAGTGATCACTCTGCTAAATTGTAAAAATAAATTGAGACATATGTCATCCCTAGAGGTAAATTATGCTCTAGGCAGCTCCACAGGGACAAGTTCTGGACACAGCTGTTCTGGGGAAGCCTGGATCTGATTAATCACCGCCCAACTAGGCATTTAGATCTACTTGTTCATGGACAGGCCCAAGAGCAGATGTAATATTTCACCCCTGAGGGTTCCCAAGGACAAAGGAGTACGCAGAGGAATTAATCAAGAAATCCACAATGAATTATTCATTTTCAAAATATATCAAATATATCATGTGTGCATTAACAGGAAATTAACAAAAGGTATATTACAGTAGTACTAAATGTCTTATCTCTACAAATTCCTTTTGAAACTCCAGGTTTAATTATAGAACTAAGTGACAGAGTATCAAAATCATCTACTATTGCTATAATTCTGAAACTGGGCTGTTTCTCCAGTTTATAGGTCAATGATTTTACACACAGTTTCCAATGAGAATGAAGTTCTAGCAAGGCAAGGTCTATTCTCTTGGCCCATAGAATAACTTCCCTTCTTCTCAAATAAATTAAAATAATAACAAATTCTATGTATTTCAGGGAGACGGATACATGTAGATGGGTGCAGGTACCTGAAGAGGTCATCGGAGGGCATCAGATCCCCTGGAGCTGGGTTTACAGGCAGTTTGAAACTACCTAAAAAAGTTTCTGGGATCTGAACTCAACCACTAAGACATCTCTCTAGTCACCCCGTGAGACTTTTAAAGATGGATTCATCTTATAAGGAAAGAGTTCAACCATCAAGAAGTAAATTCTAAGTAATCATTATATCCCATTCAGATGATACCGATTAAAGTTCTGGGTTGTGCCAAAGCAGCTTGAAAATCCTGGTATTTTAGGGAGAATTAAGTAGTTCTGTGAAGAATGGAAACCACAGAATCCAAGACTCAGTGTGCCAAGATATTTGGAGGCTCCAGCCAGCCTTTCCTTCCCTGCACGTCTTCAAGGTATCACTCATGTTTGACTCAAGAACTCACCTGAACCTACATGTCCTAGGCAGGTCGTGCTGTCCTCTGCTTTCGTTACAAGCTTTATGAAAGTTAACACATTCCTTCGTATTTTAGTCGATTATATTAGCTTTGAAGACTTGTCTGCACATGTTCTGGCTTATCCAGCATTAATTTTTTAATTAGACTCACAGAAAACTGTCATGGTTTTCTCATATCTAACATTTAGGAAGTGGCTCAAAATGCATTTGTTGCACACTCCATTAAAATAAGTGCTACTAAGAGTTTTGGATCTTAGAAGGCACATCATGTACACGAAGAATAAAGAGGATGATAACAAAGGGAAATGCTAAAAACATTGTAATGGCAGCAATAATCATAAATATACGTTATTAATAACTTGCAAAAGCTTTCTGACAATATGCACTTAGAGAAAGATATTTAAGAAAATGTTCTGCTTAGAATAAGTCAAAAAATAAGAATATACCTGACCAAAAAAAGAAATATTACTATAACAAGAATGCAAAGATATTTAAAAAGGAAATTAATAAAAAGCAAAAGATGGAGAGACCTATGTTCCTCAAGTGGCAGAATTAATATGGTGAAAATGGATATATTACCAAAATTAATCTGCAGAATTAATGAAATACTTATCAAAATTCTGAGGCCATATTTTACAAATTTAAAAAAAATTGAGAATTTGTATGGATCCACAAAATATTGCCAGTAGCCATATGCATACTGTATTTTTTTATTTTCTCTTTCAAAAGTTCTTTGCAACAAAGCTTTCATTAAAAATTGACAAAATTTATTCATATACATTATATCTTGTAGGAGAAATAATAGCCACAAAAATATAAAGATCACTTCAGGCATGCAGACCGCTCATAACCACTACATATGCGGGTGAGTAAAAGAGACCAGACAGTTGAAGACCTAGTCACAAAAGACACCATGAACCAGGAAAATGGAAAATCATGATCTAGAACATGGAGCTTATGTTTATCTAGTAGTAAAGTGTTGTGACCTAGATGCACTTTCCAGGAGCACCTTAGACAAAGTGAGTGCTCGGGATTCTGAGTAGAAAAAAATGAGACCTTCTGGTCTTAAGCACAGGACCAAATGCTAAAAGAGGACATCAAATTGAAATGGGGTTTGCTACAGGTCATAGCAAAGGTCACCAAGACAACTAAACTGGGGTTCCACAGCCATTATAAATCTAAAACTCCAGAGCTGCAATCTGAAAATTCAATACTTCAACAGTGTCCCCAAGAACCCAGGCTCTTCTCTTAGCCTATTGGCTTGTCATCCTCAGGAGCCCTTGTCAACCCTTTTGCTGTGATCTGTCTCCATACTCCTTATCAACATTCCAAACAGAAAGACCATTAGGGAGAATTTTAAAATGAGCCCACCATTTTCCAAGAGAACCCAACAGATGCCTAACTTTGAACAACAACAACAACAAAAAACTCATATTTGGGACAAATGATTACATTCCAGAATATTTCTTGAAGGACTAAAACTAGGGTGTGAAGAAAATGAAAGATGAAAGATGAGCCCTATCTTGGGGTTTGGACTAAAAGAGAGCTGAAAAGCAGTCCATGAAACACAGCGAATAAGCCTGCCTTGCTCTCCAAATTCTAACACGACAGGAAATGTTTGATTCTTTTTCTCTTTAGTAGGGTACTTCAAGCACCAGCTATTTGTGGTCAGAGCTCAGCCCAAACAGAGTGGTGCTCATCCGTAGGGACTAAGCACTTACAAACCAAAACACTGAGTAAAAGAATAAATTATCTAAGCTCGGGTTGGAAATTGGGGAATGAAAAGAAATATGTGAAAATACTCAGATGCTCTGAAAATTAACGATGAAGACATAAAAAACCAAAATGATAAATACATTTCAATATTTTCTCACACCCTGCTAAACCTTGCCATCCTTTCTACCTCTATAGTTCATACGCAGAAGGAGTCCATTATCAAACATTTTGGGGAACCAAAAATGAAGGGAAATAATACCTTTCCAGCTTTATATCTCATCTTGAGCAAGTGAACAGTTCCCTTATTGCTCTTCTTAAATATTCTAATTGAATACAATCTGGGGAAAGTTGAATTCTTAAATCTGTGGAACAAATGTGGGAAAATTTGCCTTTTATTCTTTTTTCTATTCAGCAGAAATCCTAGGTCACCTGTTACTTAAGATTCTCTCAATGAACAGCACCAAAAAGCATTCCCAGAAAATAAGTAAAACATACAATGCTTAATGCCTGTCAGAGACACCGTCAATATGTGAATATATTACTATTCTATGAAGTTTCAACTGCCAGCTTCAGAGATGACCAAGATAAATCACCAGCATCATCTTGGTCTTTAAAGGGTACCCATTCCTAGTGTCGTGAAAAATTCCTCCTTTCATGTGATAGAGTTTACCCTGTAAATTAAATCTCTCAAGTAATGGAAGAAATAACCCATGACACTGGTGAGGGAAATTAAATTAGAGGCACTAATAGAGGGTCAGCCCAGTATGAGCAGAGGTAATGGAAGTGACCACATGAATGATAAGCAGGTCTTCCCCAGGCTGGGACAAGCGCCCGCCAGGTAGGGTGACAAGCTTTCATCTAGGCGGTGAGTGATTCTCAGTCCAGACACTAACATGTTTATAATGCAGCTCGCCCCGCCCCCATCTCCACCAACCCGTGTCAGCTTTGTTGAGGAGGCTCTAATTCCCCAGCGAGGACCGTTAGAAAGAGTTAAAGGCGAGGCTGACGGTTTTGAGGGTAAATCAATTTCTCATTGCCTAGAAACCTTTCCGGCCAGAGCTGATGACCTTTCGAAACAATAAACATCACAGAACTATCCTTAAATCCTTTATTTTCTAAAGTGCTCAAAGGAAACAAAAGCAAAAATTGTGCTACAGTTCAACAATCAGGATAGCCAAAACAGAAGGAGTTATTTTAGCCATGTTGTTCAGGCCCAGGGAGCACAGCATTGCCAATGACCAAAATAACCGGCAATGTGTGAAAGTTTAACTGATGTCTCTTTCTCCTGGGCCTCAGCATTGATGTATTTCCTAATAGCCAAGAAGAATCACTGAACTTAGGATATAAACATAATAAGCAAGTCAATAACACAGCTGTTAAACACAGGGAGGGGAACAGGAGAGAGTTTGAGTGAAAAGGAAAAGCTGTGAGAGGATACCAGAAAATCAGTGATGTCTGATGGCTGCAACCTAATCTATTAACATATTTACATTATATCTTAATATATCTCTATTAATTATTAAGGTAATTTGCCATAGTATTGGGAAATAGGGACATAGCAAATGCTACCTTTTAAATATGCAAATGTTATAGGCATCATTTGAAAGGTGCAATAAAGTTGTTATATATCTGAGATAGTAATATTGTATTTCTTGGAAGAGTTTTTGCTAAATTGAATGTTCATACAGCCACTTTGCAAAGAGAAGTTATCATTTCATGTTCACTACTCAATGTACTTTAGATGGCAAATATGCTGTGTTGGTTATAATATCCACTATTTTTAATATTTTCCTTAAGAATAAGTTAACAGTTTAGGATTCGTATCATTTAGTGGCATATGTCTAACATGAGTGGACTCTTGGTTCCATCCTCAACACCACTTAAATCCATATGTGCTTGTATACGCATGTAACACCAATGCTAAGGAAATAAGACAGTCAGGAAATTCAAAACCATCCTGGGATATACAACGAGTTTTTCAAGGGCAGCCTGGGAAACATAAGACACCGTCTCAGGAAAAAAAAAAAATAGGAAATTAAAAAACAGCATGGAAAATTGTCATCACTTTATTTTATTCTACTAACATAAAGTTAATTTGTTACTATAGAAAGAAAAATAATGTTAACCTTATTTTTATCTTTAATACCTCATTCTTTGCATAGTTAATCAAAAAAGGCATGAGCTTTGGACTTAACTTGCTTCACAAGGTGTATGGAGTTGAATCAAAACCTAAAACACTTGAGTGAAAGAAGGAAATTGCCTAAGGCAAGTTGAATCCATATTTAATAGAGTAAAAAGCTGACACAATAGCATTTTAGAAAACATATGGCCTATAAAGTCCCCTAATTTGGGGAGGCAGGCCAGATGAGCTTGTGGTATAAGTAATCTGTGCCTAAAGCAGACATTAGGCAGTGAGATCTCTTCTCAGCCACGTAATAGCTGGTCATATTACAGGGTCATATTTTTTTTCAGCAACAAAGAGAATATATATAGGTACATAGATTCACTTATAATTTTACATAGGTCCTTTTGGGTATGCTAGAAAAACTCATTAATTATATAGCTGGCGCCATTATTTTTTTAATATTTTTTTATTTTTAAATAATTGTATACATTCACTTGTATCCCAGCTGTAGCCCTCTCCCTCTTTCCCTCCCACTCCTCCCCTCCCTCCCTCATCTCCTCCCTGCCCACTTCCAAGTACGCTGAGAGGGGATGTCCTCCTCTCCTTCCATCTGGCCCTAGCTTATCAGGTATCTTCAGGATGGTTGCAATGTCCTTATCTATGACCTAGCAAGGCTGCTCCTCCCTCAGGGGGAAGGAGAAGCTCAGGAGTTCATGTCAAAAACAATTCCTGTCCCCCTTACTAGGAAACCCACTTGGATACTAGCTACCATGGGCTATGTCTGAGCAGGGGTTCTAGGTTATATCTATGCATGGTCCTTGGTTGGATAAACAGTCTCATAGAAGATCCCTGTGCTCAGATATATTTGGACTTTGTGGGGCTCCCTGTCCCCTCTAGGATATACTAATTCCTCTTTCCTTCATATGATTCCCTGCACTCTGCCGAAGGTTTGGTTATGGGTCTCAGCATCTGCTTTGATACACTGCTAGGTAGGCTTTCAGGTGCCTTTTGTGATAGGCTACTGTCCTGTTACTTGTTTTCTCCTATTTCCAATGTCTATCTCCTTTGTCTTTCTAGGTGAGGATTGATCATCTTACCCCTGGAACTCTTTCTTGTTTATCTTCTTTAGGTGTACATATTTTAGTATGTTTATCCTATCTTATAGGTCTATATAAATGAGTATATACCATGTGTGTCTTTCTGCTTTTGGGATACCTCACTCAGGATGATTTTTTTCTAGATCCCACCATTTGCCTGCAAAGTTCATGATTCCCATGTTTTTAATTGCTGAGTAATATTATCAGCAACAAACAAAATAGAGTTGTAAATGCAAGTCATATGAAATATACATGGGCCTATATTTAGTCCCAAACCTGCACACACTGATTAAAAGCTGCCCAAATCCAACCCATTAGTCCATAGGAAGGAAGAAAGGGATCTCCATTTCAATAAGCATATCAATATTTCTTTCAATTAATTATTTTTGATTACTCACCTATTTTATCAAAATAGAGCTGAGAATGGGGATCTTGTTACACATCTTAGCATGCTTTTCTAAGAATAGCAGGTCTCATCTTTCATGTAAGAAAAAAAAAAAAAAACCCTAAATCTGAAGTGTGAGGCCAAACCAAATTAGGAACATTAAAGTAGTCTAAAACTGTAGAAAATAAGGCTTTTCTTTCTATGCTTATTTTTTTCATTTAGTCTATAATCTTTCCCCTTAGCTGAGCAAGACTGTTTAACCTTAAGTACATTAATTTTTAAATTTAAAGCTTTTAAATTTAAAATTAAAATTTTGAATTTTAATTAAAAACATGTTATTCAATATTTGGCTTTTTTTCTTAATAACTACTTAATTTAGCAACAGACACAGTATTGAACAGAAAAGGTGTTATTTGGTGTTAATTTCAAGCGTGGCTTTAGTGTATCCTTAGTTTTGGGCCCAATGTTATTTTTTCTTTAAAAAGGAGTTTAATGTGCCACATTTACTCTGCTTTCAATATAAAAGGAAGCACGTGTTCTCACTATCACAGTCATTTGATCTTCAGGAATTGTCCTCTCTAATTTTTCTTAATTAAGATGTATCTACATTGTGTAAAAATACTTTAAACAGAAAGGACTACAAAATAATGTTGAACTTTATCCTTTAATTTAAAAGAGGGATTACACTATTTTCTGATACTATTTCACCCTGAATTTTTTGATAGATAGTTCTAAGTCAAATATTTGTCAATTTAATACTACTAATTATAAAATATGCCAGTTCTAGGGAAAGTACAAAATTAATAAAATCATATTAAAGATCGATGCCACTAATTTTCAGTTAGCCTTTTATATAATGTATCAACTATGCACTTAATGGAAAGTTTCAATCTATTGTAAAGCTAAGATAGGTGAATCAACTTGATCTTTCTTCCATATGAATTAGGCATTATTAGGCAGAGCAGTGTGCAGATTTGAGGACAAAGCATGTACTGGGTCTGCCCAGAATATATTTGTGACAAGCTGGGCGGATGGTCAGGCAAGAGCAGGAATAAGGAATAGGCAAGAGAATATTCTCTTCAGCTTACTCCCATTCTAGGCAGCAATGGGAGTAAACTGAAGATAAAATAAAATAAAATAAAATACAGAATTTCCAACTTATTTCCACAAGTGTAAATTGAGTGAAATGATTATCCTGACCACATGTAATTTACGGGCAAACAGTTTACAATCTGGACTATTTTCTATTTGGTACTAAACTAAATATTTTAAACATACTTTATTCTTGTATAATGAGAATTGTTGTTATATGTGTTGTCTGCCCAGACAGATTTCCACACATTTTATTTTCTGCTAGATAAATACTAATTATTAATATGGACAATATATGATTATATTATACTTTTCTATTTGTGAGTAAGTTAATTACCTGTATTTCTTGAGAAATAAAATTGCTTTCATAAATAAGAAAAATTGATAAATACTTGAAAGGCTTTCTTTTTTGTTTTGTTTTATCTTATTTTATCATTATCTCTTAGAAACCTGTATATTTTCTTTTCTTAATATATTTTTTATTAATTGCAGTTTATTCACTTTCTATCCCAGTTGTAGCCCCCTCCCTCATCCCCTCCAATCCTACCTTCCCTCCCTCATCTCTTCCCATGCCCCTCCCCAAGTACACTGATAGGGGAGGTCCTCCTCCCCTTCCCTGTGACTCTAGTCTATCAGGTCTCATCAGGACTGACTGCATTGCCTTCCTCTGTGGCCTGGTAATGCTACTCCCTGTTCAGGGAGGAGGTGATCAAAAAGCCAGCCACTGAGTTCATGTCAGAGATAGTCCCTATTCCCATTACTAGAGAACCCACTTGGAGACTGAGCTGCCATGGGCTACATCTGTGCAGGGGTTCTAGGTTATCTCCATGCATGGTCCTTGGTTGGAATATCAGTCTCAGAAAAGACCCCTGTGCTCAGATATTTTGGTTCTGTTTCTCTCCTTGTGGAGCTCCTGTCCTCTCCAGCTCTTACTCTCTCCCCCCTCTTTCATAAGATTCCCTGCACTTTGCCCAAAGTTTGGCTTTGAGTTTCAGCATCTGCTTCCATATCCTGCTGGGTAGAGTCTTTCAGAGGCCCTCTGTGGTGGCTCCAGTCCTGTTCCCTATTTTTTCCCTCTTCCTGTCCTGTTTGCCTTTCTAAATGAGGATTGATCATCTTAACCCAGGGTAGTCTTCTTGCTTAGCTTCTTTAATTGTACAGATTTTAGTATGTTTATCTTATAATAAATGTATCATATCCACTTATAAGTGAGTATATACCATGTGTGTTTTTTGAGATACCTCACTCAGAATGATAATTTCTAGTTCCCACCGTTTGCCTGAAAATTTCATGATTTCCTTGTTTTTAATTGCTGAATAGTATTCCATTGTGTACCACAATTTCTGTATCCATTCCTCTTTTGAGGGACACCTGAGTTGTTTCCAGATTCTGGCTATTTTGAATAAAGCTGCTATGAACATGGTTTCTTAGTTATTCCCAAAGAGGTAAAATTTAAGCACATTAAGAATTTTTAAATAATTGAACCTAATTAAATACTATCAGTATCAGCTTATTTTATTCCAGACATAAAACTGACATGTACCATTAAGTGAATTTTTGTTTACTTACTTACATTTTAGATTTTGACATACCATTATCAATTATATGATCTCATGTAGCCAAGAGGGCATAACCATCATATATATATTAATTATATCTTAATATATATATAAAGATATATAAGATAATTATGATAAAGACTGTTACCATAAAACTTTATAAATGGGAACATCATTTTACATGAAGCAGTGAATCTAACTTTATGGCCATTCTTTTTGCTGGTTAATTATTTAATATTTTTTCTCTAATATAACTGAAATATGTTCTCAGTCAGTATTCTCTTGAGAAACAAAACCAATATTCATATTTATACTTGTGGATCTCAATTGCAAATCATGATTTACTGAAAGAGACCAACAGAGGGAGAAGGCAGAAATGTACATAGAGATAGACAAAGAATAATCATTGTATGATTATTATAATACCACATGATTATTAGAATTCTCACAATCCGATGTTTACAAAATAGAGTCCCTGGAAAGCCAGTAGTATGATTCCATATGAAAGCTAGACAATCACATGAACCAAAGACGTAAGTTTAATTTCCTAAACAAATGCCCAGAATCAAAAGCAGAGATGCCCAAGATCAAAAAGTAGATGTTCCATGTCCAGGAATAAAAGGACTTTCCCTTCAGCTGCCTTCTTGTTTTATTCAGGTCATCAGTGGATTGGTAACTCTCATCTGTACTGGTGTCCATAAACCAACCCTTAATCTAATGATTACAATACTAATATCTTCTGCAAATACTCTAATAGACACACCTAAAACTGATGTGTTACCAGCTATATGGTCATGTCAAATCCCTTGCAAGTTGTCCCACACAAAACTAGCAACAAATATAATGATTGTCGCAGACAAGAAACCAGGTTTATGTAAAAAGCCTTCCTCTATTCCTCTGTGGACATTAACTTAAAGCATTGCCATACAATAACGATGATGACCTGGCTCTTATTCCAAACATAGGGATGGGTTCAGAAAGGAACCTGATTTCAGGATTGTGACATATTTTGAGGCCAAACAAGTGAGAGATAATAAATGTTTCATGAGAACCTAATGATATAATTAATAGAGCATCACTGGCCACCATTTGGGGTCAGCAAAGTTATCTCTAACGAGTCAGACTTTGAGGCCTGCAGTGCCCATGAATGAGAAGATGAAAAGGTAGGAGAGGAGGAGGGAGAGAGAAGAAGAAAAATTTTTAAATAGAAAGACAAAGAAAAATGAGAATGAAGAAGACCTCAAAAACTGCTTAGATACAGGGCAACTAACATGTCTAGGGGGGCTGGAAAGGGGAGGTTGTTGAGAGACACTGAGACACGGAGTGCTTCCAGTTCCCACTTTCAGCTTTGTTAGTCATAAATGGAGTTTGTGTTTCTTCTAAGTACAGGTGGTTAATTTACATGGCCTGACATCCATTTCCAAGGGTCCCTCTGCTGATGCCGTAGTAGAAAAACTACAGAGAGACAAAAACATAGCCACAGATTGTGTTGCAGGGTGTAACGATGGGTTGCCTGACAAGATGGCAGAAGTAGAAGGGGTACATTCTGGAAGACAGAATCCACTTTAATTGCTAAAGATCTGAATGAGAGAAGTGAGAGGCAATAGAAATATAGATTTCTTGTAGATGTTGTTTTTTGAGAAACTCTTCACCACCTCTGCTGTGATTTGGCAGCTTTTCATCATCGTACCAAATGCTTGAAACAGCTACTTGCAATAAAAGGGGTTTATTTAGTTCACAGCTCTGTAAGTTCAAAGTCTAAACAACATAATGTGGGCTCTGTGATAAGAGCTGCCTTGGCTCTGTAACCTCACGGCCTGGTATGGATGGCAGGAGTGTATTTTAGAGCAATCACCCTTATATGAGTTACAACCAAACATCACTACATGGTCTCAGTTTACTCCTTTTATATAAATCCTTCTTTCTCTGGAAATAACAAAGTTTGCCCCAAGACTGTAGATAGGCTCCAGCTTGTATGGATTCTATCAACTTTCAGTAGAGCTTCCGTAAGAGCCAAGCCTGTGTATCTTGGTTGGGCTGGACAATTAAATCATAGCCAGACCATAGCAGCAGGTAACACTGTTTACTAAGATGGGAAAATAAGGAGAAACACATTTGGGTAAAGAAAGAAATGTAAAGAGTTCAGCTTTGGAACTAATCAAGTCTATGATGACTTGTGGACATTCAGGGGAAGAGGGACTAAGATACATGATTTTAGAGTTGTCAACGCATGCTGTGTTTAGGGTGTTGATACTGGAAGTAGTCAACAGCTCAGAGAGGGTAAATCAGTGGATCAGGATGATGCTGCTTAGAAATAATGTGTAGTTTAAAAACCAAAGCAGGAGGGAAGTAAAGACCTAAGATCATGTCATGATTCACTCTAAACTTAGCCATGCAAGAGGACAAAGCAGCGAAGGGCGAGGGGGTTGGCAAGAAATGTGGAATGGATAAGCTGTAAATAAAAGCCAAGAGGAGAGGTCTTGGAAGAAAGAAGGTGTTGGATCCGCTGAATTCTACTAAGGTTCATGAGGTTTAAGTACAGTCAGAAAAGATGACCATTGATGTCAGCAGCCAGTCAGTCCTCCAAGAATATCAGAGGTGATAAATCTGAATGATTTGCAAAGGAGAGGTGATTCTTCACAGAAATGGGCTATTACAGAACTTTCAACACATTTTTCTCTGAAGACAAATAATGATTTGTCTTCAGAGAAAAGCTGCAGGGATGGGTGGATGTGGTTTTTGTCTTGTTTTTTTGGCATTTGCCATTTTGACATTACTTGATGGTAGGTTAGCTAAATATTCTCCTCAACTTGACCAAATTTTGGATTATTTTCCTCACGGTAGTCTTTGAACTCCTCATACCCTTAGAACATTTACGTTAAGCAAATAAATTTAATCATAAAGCTTTCTTGAGTTTTTAAGATATGAATCTTTTTTACACGACCTCAATAAAATAGCCAAATAATGGAATAGAGGAAGCTCCAACTGTAGCCCACTAAGCCAGAGGGGATGGAGCATACTAAGAAAAAAATCTTTCTAAATCAACATGATCAAAACTCATCTGAACTCCCTGAGACTGGAGCAGCATGCAAAGGGCCTTTACTGCTCTGCACCAGGTCCTCTGAAAATTACAGCTTCAAGTTTAGTGTTTTTATGGAATTCTTGACTGTGTAAACAAGTTGATTTCTGATCCTTGTGCCTTCTCTTAGGTTTGTTTCCTTCTGTGTGTTTGTTTTGTTCAGTTCCAATATGTTAATTTTCATTTTGTATTATATTTTTTAATATCCCTTTAGAAACGCATTTAGTGAGAGACAGAAAGGGAGTATATCTGGGTGGGAGGGGGAGGAACTGAGAGCAGAGGGAGTGGAAACCATAATGAGGATACAGTATGTAATAAAATTAGTAAACGTGTGTAGACTCCTGTATGGATACAGTGTAAAGACCTAACATCATACAGAGGTATCACATATAGGTTCTTACAATTTGAAGAAAAATTAAGTGTGCCAATATGACAAATATTCAATACAGATTTACTTCACTGAGAAAACAAGGTACCAAATTTTCATATTATGCTCTAACATGGGAAAAGAGTTTGTACTTACTCATCATTTGCATTCAAGTGTTTGTTATGTGCAAAACACTGAAATGAAAGGAAAAGGGATCCAGGTTATTCAGAGTTCTGATTATCTCCAACTCCAAAGAAGCAAAAATGGATGGATGATCCCAAGGCCACTGAAGCCCCAGTGTAATCAACAAGGATGCCTAGAATCTTGACCACAGCAGGAGTACGTGCACAGGAAGAGAGGTCTAAGTGGGGGACACACAAGCCTTCCAGGGTTCTTCCATCTTAAGAAACCCTACAATGTAATGAATACGCACATGGAAGTCTAACCTGTGTATGTATACACTTACACTGAGTACATACATAGATGTATTTCCATATGTACAACACTGCATGTATGTCTGTCTATATACATCTACAAATACGCATGCATGCCTAAAATTAAAATTTTTAAATGCATGGGATTTTTTAGTCTCAGAAAAACAACTCTCAGCATATGGGGCTTGGATAAAGTGAAAATGGCAAAGCCAAAATCCAGTACTACACGCTTCCACTAGCTTGGTACAATGTCCATAAAGCCTTTTCATCTCCAAAGCTGCAGTTTTCTCTGTAAATAACAGGATTAGAGCTTCTTTGGAGTCACCTTCATTCTAAATGTTTTGACTCTGAAAGTTATTCTAGAGAAGTGAAAGGACATTGATGTTTATGATGAAAGATAAAGGCCTTTGCTGTGTGGTAGCAGAATAGTGCCATGGCTAGGGTGAATCACCTTTGTTCACACTGTCTGAGTTAGAATATCAATTAACAACTGCTTGTTGAATGTTAGAGCAAATTAACTGATCTCACTGAGCTCCAGCTTCTTCTTCTCTGAAGGTGGAATGATAACTGCATCACAGATCTGTGGTGAGCTGCAATTGTGTTGGTACTTATGCCTTTTGGATGGAGCCTGACATAAAGTAAATGTTGAAAATATTAGATGTTGTTATCAATTATCATTCTCGCTATAACTGAGAAGGAGCATTAAGTAAAAATAAATTATGCTTTTCATGTATTGTAACAAATTTATATAGTTTGGAACTGTTTAGTTATTCTCAGAGTAGAAAAAGTATGAATATTCTTAGAATGTACATTAATTTTTGACTTAAGACTACTTTATTTCAGACAAATTAAGACCTTGATCTTCTCTGTACTTTTTCCCAGGATGTCTCAAATTTTCTCATTGCAGCCAGTCCTGAAGAGACCTGAAAAGCTAGGGTCAGATGAAAAGGAAGGAGGACCTCCCCTATCTTTGGACTTAGAAAGGGTCAGGGAGAAGATGAGGAAGGGAGGGTGAGATTGGGAGGGAATGAAGGAGGGGGCTACAGCTGGGATGTAAAGTAAATAACCTGTGATTAATATAAAAAATAAAAACTATTAAAAAAAAGACTCAGGCTTAGTCCACCTTGTTACACTTTTTAATTTATTTGTATATGTGAGGAATGGGGTACGTGATGCATGCCTGTGTACACGCTCGTGTGTGCTCATAGGCATGTGCAGATACACATGCATGTAAGCGCTTGTGCACAGTCAGAAGTCGACATAGGATGTCTTCCTTGGCCATTCTCCACCTTCTTATTTCACTGATTTGACAACTGGCCAGCAGCCTCCAGAGGGTCTCTCATTCCTGCCGCCCAGACGCTAGGCCCACAGGGACATGCCAACACGTGCTAGCAATCCTAGCGCACGTGCTCATTCCTGTTCAGGGAGCATTGTAATGACTGAGCCATGTTCCCAAATTCTCTCAGGCTTTAAATTTATTTTCCAAATTTGTCTTACCCAATGCCAAATCCCATTTTAGGCCTGAATTAACACCACCATCTTCCTGGAAAATCTGAGCAACTCAATCACAAAGATTCTACAGTGAAGCTTATTAATTATCTTGATTAAAGCTCAGTAAGCCCATTCCTTGATACAACTACGGTAGTATTTCTCTGTGATCATAGGTATTCAGAAGAGCTGTTTGGCTGCAATAAAAATGTAAGTGTGCTTATGTGCGAAATAGGATCATGTGCACTCCAAGCAATTAAAAAACGTTCTAAAGTCACACCATCTCAAGAGCAGTGACTGCATTGCCCTGCAGCAATCTGATCTGGTATGGCGACTACCTAAGAGGAAGCCCCTCTTGAGAATTTGCTCCTTTCCTGAACCTTTTAGCTCACTCACATTACAGAAAATTGAATTAGTTGCACAAGAGTGGGGCTATAAAATTAGACTGAGTAAATAAATGGAGATCTGATTATGAAGGACCTCATAAGTCAAAGAACTCCGGTGTTTGTGAGCATGCATGAGAATGTGCCATTGGGAACAGCGTGGTCAGATGATCATCACAAAAAAAAAAAAAAAAAAAAAAAAAAAAAAAAAAAGAAAGAGAGAGAGAGATCTGTGACTCCTCCATTTCTACCCACCTAAATTCAGATGTCACCCTGTGCTTATCTGTAGGTTTTTAACTTTGAATCACTCCAAGATTCCAGCTTCCATTGTCATCCTTCCTCATTACTACGTTTGTGGCGGACCCTGGTACGGTTTTCATTCAGGCAACACTGATTTCCTGATTTCTAACTCCTCATTTCATAAATAGAGGAATTAATAGAGCACTGAGGATGTGAGAAGCACTAAACTTGGACCTTTCCCTGTTATATCTACCTTCTTGCCCAACTGGAGATGTTTACTGGGCTTCTGTAGAAATAGAAATAGAACAGAATAGAAATAGAAAACCATTTTTTTAATTATACTTTATTCACTTTGTATCCCCCCTCTAGTTTCCTCCCTCCTCCCCTCCCAATCCCTTCCTTCCTTCCCCTTCTCCACACACTCTCCTCCCCAAGGCCACTGGTAGGGGAGGGTTTCATTTTCTTTTTTCTGATCCTATTCTGTTAGGTCTCATCAGGAATGGCTGCATTGTCTTCCTCTGTGGCCTGGTAAGGCTGCTCCCCCTTCAGGGGGAGATGATCAAAGAGCAGGCCAATCAGTTCATGTCAGAAGCAGTCCCTGTTCCCATTACTATGGAACCCACTTGGACAGTGAACTGCCATGGGCTACATCTGTGCAAGGGTTCTAGGTTATCTCCATGCATGGTACTTGGTTGGAGTATGAGTCTCAGGAAAGACCCCTGTGCTCAAATTTTTTGGTTCTGTTGCTCTCCTTGAGGACCTCCTGTCCTCTCCAGATCTAACTATTATTTCCCACTTCTTTCATAAGATTCCCTGCATTCTGCCCAAAGTTTGGCCATGAGTCTCAACATCTGCTTTGATAGTCGGCAGGGCAGAGCCTTTCAGAGGCCCTCTGTGGGAAGCTCCTAACTTGTTTCCTGTTTTCTTCTTTTTCTATTGTCCTTCCTCTTTGCCTTTCGGAGTGGGGATTGAGCATTTTAGCCAGAGTCCTCCCTCTTGATTAGTTTCTTTAGGTGTACAGATTTTAGTAGGTTTATCCTATATTATATGTCTATATGAGTGAGTATATACTGTAGCACTTCCTCTAGATCCAGCTATACCACTCCTAGGCATATATCCAAAAGAGGCTCAAGTACACAATAAGGACATTTGCTCAACCATGTTTGTAGAAGCTTTATTTGTAATAGCCAGAAGCTGGAAACAACCCAGATGCCCCTCAACTGAAGAATGGATACAGAAATTGTGGTACATCTACACAATGAAATATTACTCAGCGATGAAAAACAAGGAAATCATGAAATTTGCAGATAAATACTGGGATCTGGAAAGGATCATCCTGAGTGAGCTATCCCAGAAGTAGAAAACCATTTTTAAACTTACCAAGATTTAGAAGATTCAGCTAAAATCCAGAACGAAAATCTAACAAATTTATTCTCTAAATTTAAATGAGTATCTTCAGGCCTATTTACAGTCCTTGATGTGAATTTGTATGCTTTGTTTTGACATCTGTTCAAATCATAACAAAGAAATGCACTCAGGGTAGTCAAGTAGTGGACAAAGGCTGCAGTTCTGACCCCTTCCATTTTGCGCTTGGGTCATGTCACCAGGTGTCTGAGCCTCAGAGTGGGAATATTTACGCATTTATAGTGGAATGCCACCAGCGTTGTCTGGGGATGGACACTGACATGGGGCCAGCACTGCAGAGTTCCTACCTCCCTGTGCTCTGGCTGAACCCAATGAGTAACAGGAAGAAATGGAGTGCCCAGGAGGAAGGGACAACAGTCTGGTTGAAGCATTAGAATCAAAGGGCAATATCCGATTATTTTCCATGTTATCATATTCTCTTCCTTTGGGGCCAGTCTTCAGATTTTAGAAAAATATTGTAAGACAATTTCACCCAGTTACCAGTTGCTAGCTAGTTCACACGTTAGTACATCGCACTTGATACAAAAAGCTTTTAAAATATTTCTTTTATATATAATGGTACAACAGTTTCCAATGTTTGTAAAACACCTCTTCAACATAACAGCAGTTTGTGACTTTCTCATCTACACCCTTCACGGGTATTCTTGCAAACCATCTGGGACTTTATTAATATGGAAGTAGTTTTCACCAAGCTAGCGATAATACTCACTGAGCTTGAGAGCATCTCCCCTCAGGGAGTTGGGAAAGAGGAGGGAGGGAGAGAAGGAAGAAGAGAGGAGAGAGAGAGACAGAGGCAGGGTGACAGAAACAGAGAGAGAGAAAAAAACAGACACAGAGACAGAGACAAGGAGAGAAAGACAGATGCAGAGACTGGGAGAGAGAGATTACAGAAAGCAAAATCTATAGAGAGCAAAAATTATAGAGAACAAAACCTTTTGTTCAATCAGAATCAAATTTTGGAAGCAAACCCCTTTAGAAGTGCGGTCTGAAAATGCCCATGTTGATTTTAAGAAAATCACCCTGGAACTGTCACCATTAATCTCCAACAGCATCAGCCAGACTGTTAGACACTGGTCACTGAATCTTTAAGCATGGCATTCTGCTCCTTAAGGGCGCAGGACTCCATGTCCATTAAGTCTCTGTTTCCACTGAGCCTGCCACTTGGTGTCTTTTACAACCACCATTCCAGGGCATTTGAACCATTACTTACACTAATTTCAAACATACTGGGACTTAGTCCAGTCTTCAAAATGCACCATTTCCTAAAAGAACCTCTTAATGTGTCATCAAAAGACTAATTGTCTATAAAAGAATAATTGTGCAATCCCAAGGCACAGTACAAGTTTAATCTGAAATAACAAAGAAATTTTAGCTTCCAAGCAAAAGAAAAAAAAAAGAGTGGCTTTTGAGGAAAAAGCACAGCTTTGGATCAGAATTTGACCCACTGCCTATCAGAGTCGTATTCTAGTGGAAAAATATAATGTAGACCCTAATAAAATATGAGTTTAATTTTTCTACTTTCAGTTAACAAGAAAAATATAAGCATCTAGTCCACATCTGCAGGTGTAAAGTAAGCACATCAGGATTTTCATCTCACATAAGAGATTGTGGAATCATTTTATCTAACCAGCAACAGAAATAAGGATTCCTAGATTCATGACAGCAAAGTGACAAGTCAAAAGCCACTTGTCTTTCACATATAGTCCTATGAACTGCATAGTGTTTAGGGCTGGGTTAGGGACATCTAGTTGAAAGCCTTTAGATAGAGCACACATTCCAATTGTCCAAGACCCCAATGCTTTCTATTAATTATATTTGCTCAATTACACAGGTGATGAATTGGCCTTTGTGATGAATTGGATTTGGTGGGGGGAGGAAAATTTATACAAAGTCTGAAATAGAAGTAATATTCAACTACTGCCTGTCAACTCAGGTGAATTCATCTGACGCCTTGGAAAGTGACAAAGGCCTTCTCCACTAAAGAAGGTAACCCAGCAACGTCTAGAGGCCAAGTGTGCATCGTTTTTCATGGTCTTCTGTTTTTGGAGCTATGTTTTTCTTTTGTTGTAAATAGTGCTTAATGTTTGCTTATCCAAATGATCATTTCATGGAGAACTTGAGGAGGATAAAGGCAGAAATGAAAGAAGAGTCTGCCATTTCCCACTGTTATTGTACTCACTTGTTTCTCTTAGCTACTATGTACATTTTTTCTTGATATTCATAGACTTCCAATAATGATGCATGATGTTTCATCTTGTCTTTAATATCTATTAAGCAATTTGAATGCTCTACTGTTCTGAGTGTTTCCACACTGTGGCCTGTGCTATTTCCCAGCATAGCAAAACAACACAATTCTAAATGGTACCTTTTCAACTTTAAAATTTCCTTCTTCCTATAAATTTTCAGAACCAAGACTATGAATAAATTTGAGGATTTTAATAATTATTAATAGATTTCCATGACTATTGAAGCACACTCAATGGAACATTGAGGGTGTCATTGTAAACTCTGCTGACGCTGGACAGTATCACTTCCTAAATGTCTCATAGAGTGTGTACACAGGTAAATTGCTAAACTATTGTTTTTAAATATGACCTTTTGCTACTCTCTATTCTTTCATTGGTTTTCTTTAAATTCAAAGAATTTAAAGTTCAATAACACTTCTGAAGGTAACCAGTTCAACCACTTTATCTAAATACCTGGAAATTAGAAACTAGAAATGTGAAATGATTTGCTAGTTGTGTTGTTTCCACTTTTATTTTCTGTTTTACCAGTGGCATGACCCAAAATTTCAGTTCATCAATTTCAGCTGATGGGGCTAAGCTCAGGTGCATGCCTCTTGTTGAGAAGTTCGTAGTCAAACTGTGACAATGAAGCCAGCTCCAGCCAGCCCATTATGAGGATAGTTGAAACCTACGCCCAGCTGCTCTTGGCAGTTTCACCTTACTTTCAGGTAGCCCATCAGGCCAACCTTCAGCCTGATTAGCATCACTGTGTGTGACAGAGTGTGTGTGTGTGCGTGCGCACGCGTGCACGCACTCACCTGTGGTAAGTACATGCAAGTAAGCATGCCACAGCATGAGTGTGGGCATCAGAGGACAATTCTGTGGACTCCGTCTCTCCTTTCTACCATTGGGTTGGTTCCAGAGACAAAACCCATATTACCAGGATAGAATAGTAAGTACCTTTCACCCCTGAGCCATCCCACCAAAGGTGGGATGATCCTTGTGTTTCTTGACTCTACCTACATCACTTTCTTTTATTCCTTCCTTGATCAGGATCTCAGGAAGTCAACATCATCTGATTGCAATTCATACTTAAGATGTAGTCCTCATTTCCATTCAGCCCAACCATCCTTCCTAACCAATGTGAATAGCCTTCAGCCTCTTTATTGCCTCACACTGAGCCTCTTTCCTCTTTACATTTAATGATTACTTACATGGTATATTTCATCACCATTAGTAATAGCAATGCCAGGTAGATGCAAAATTCAAACAACCGAAGACACTGGTTCTGTCATCTACAGCCAGTATTTTTCAAAAGGGTTTGACAAGGTGACAAAGCATCCTAGAGCTCCCTTTCGCAGAGACAGAAGAACGGGTGTTAGGGCGCTAAGTCTAGCATTCTCCTGGAACACTTGAACTCCCAAAGGGAAATGTGTCATATACTCTTATAGCTTCTTCTCAGGTAATAGTAGAAAAACAAAGTCAGCACAAATAAATAGTTTGGGGACAGAAATAACTTTCTTTGCCAGTCTTCAGCATTTCAAATTTGTTAATAAACTACTTCTTCCTTTTAATGACAAAAAATAAAATGTTACCTCATATTCATTGACCACCTCTGCCCCATCACTTTTTATTTTCCATGAACCTCCTCTCCAATCTAGTCCACTCACTGGTAAGTTTAGGTCAAAGGACACCTCATTCTCATGAACCTTAGAAAATATGCTCAAGCTCTTTCCCTTTCCCTCATTCTCTCTGCCTTAAAAATACTCTGAACTGTAAAAGCCCAACCACATTCTTCACATCTGAAACCAATAGTTGCACAATGCTGAATTTAAAGAATCTTTCTTTTTGTTTACTTTTCTGTTGTTGTTGTTATTTTGTTTTGTTTTTCAAGACAGGGTTTCTCTGTAGCCTTGGTTCTCCTGCACTCTCTTTGTAGACCAGGCTGGCCTCAAACTCACAGAGATCTGCCTGCCTCTGCCTCCTCTAGTTCTGGGATTACAGGCATGCACCAACACACCCAGCCTCATTTTATTGTTATTGTGTGTGTTTACAGCTTCTTTATTAGGAAAAAGGACCAGTCATTTGTGATTATTTAAATGTAAGACAACTTTCTTACAAACTCTAAACAATATAATTTTTCATACAGCCTTCAAGCAACATAATAAAAGCTAGACTTCACCTGCTTTTTTCAGTTTTTATGGCTGTACCACTAAAGACACAAACCGCAAGGCCATGTAAGAAAAAAAACACAGTTTCATTGTAAATACATGCTCAGATGCTTCTTTAGTGCCAACAAGTATACACTCTCGTGACATTTATTATTTTCATGACATCCCTTATTCTTCTGTTCCAGAAAGCATTGCGTATCTTACATCTTAAAAAAAAATAAAGCAAACTTATCCATTTAGCCTAAGTTAAAGTGATAATTTTACTTCCTCCTTTACTTGGAAAACAAAGGCTGTTTAATAACAAAACAAGCACACCCACATCTGAGCTCACCCTTTCCACTTAGGCTCCTACCTTTGGTTCCTAGACCAAAAGGAAAAGGCATTTTTCAACTATAAACCCCCTCACATCTTCACAAATGGGATGTTTTTAGAAGGCTCTTTTTTCTCCTACAGAAAGCTGTCTCCTGTGGTCTGCTCAAATGATTCTGTCAGTGGACAAAAATTTGGCTATAATTTGAAAAAGCAGAATAAAACAGGAAAGATTTTCTTAGCTGCACAATATTCTATGCCTCCCCAGTATTCAGCACTTTTTTTGCTATGTAAACATCTCTGGAACGCATTCCTTTGGGAAACCTGTTTCTTTCCCTACTAAGTTATTCCAGTCTCCCTTTGGTCGCCAATCAACAGCCTGACTGCCAGATCCAACCATTCTTTGCATTGTCTGTCTACCTGGCCATAAAATGCAGTCTATGTTTCCTTTGGATCCTTAGAACTCTTTAGTGGAATCTGTGGGATAAAGTCTATATTTCATAAGAATAACTGAAGTGATATTAACAAATTTTAATGTTTTGTAATGAAATGTAGCATTGTTTGATCAATACACATGATCCAGTAAAAGAATATTTGCAAGTGTCTAGTGCGTAAGTTAAAACATCATACCTGAGTAAAATATCCATCCAGAGTATAGAAACAACCTAATCAAGTTTAGCCAGAGGATTCACAGCACTGACATTACTACAGAGTTCACCTTGCAAATAAAATTTTGAGAAATTGCTACTTACCAGACTTTGATACAATATGAAAGGTTTTCCACAGGAAGCTTAAAAAAAAAATACTCATCTGGGGCTAAGGGATGGTGGTATTCTGTGCAAGAATGAGGACCTGAGTTTTAATTCCCTAGGACCCACGGAAAAGGTTGGATCCGCGCTGCTGATGTCTATATTCCAGCTTTCCTTCAGAAACAGGAAGGAGGCAGCAACAGGAAATAACCAGACGCTTGCAGGCCAACTAGTCTGGCTTATGCAGAAGGAAAGAAAGGCACCTGCTTCTAACAAGTCTGATGCCTGAGATTGTCTCCTGAACTCAATATTGTTTGTGCCCACGTTCACACACATGCATGGGCATGCATACACACACAGAGACAGATAGACAGACACATGTGTATGCACGCACGCACGCATGCACATTCACATTTGAAAACAAAGGGGAGAGGTAGAAAAGAAGAAAACTCATTTCTCCAAGTACACTTTTTGTGAGGCCAGGCTGTGTTCTATGTGACAGCCCAAACAGGAGGGAACACGGACTGAACGCAGAAGCAAACAAGAGGATGTGGCCGTCTTCTATGAAGTTACACACTTAAAAGTGTTGCAAAAACTGTCACTGTTCTCCATACATTTATTTTCAGAACTGTTGTCTCCTAGAAGCATGTTTATGTTAATTTATTTTTTCTACTTTTAAGTTATTAGACACTCATTTTAAATATTTCTTGATTTTAATTCCTAATGTGGTGAATTCAACAGCTGCCACTCATGTAAATAAAAGCTTCTGATTCTCGGGATTTCTAGGAATATCATGTTTTTTGAGTCCAAAATATTTGAAAGTTTACCTGAAATTCTCTTCCAATTAAAACTTTTTTGCAAATTTACATTCGTACCAGTAGTGGAGGAATGTTCCCCTTTCTCCACATCCTCTCTAGCATGTGTTGTCACATGCAATTTTGATCTTAGCCATTCTGATGGGTGTAAGGTGAAATCTCAGGTCGTTTTGATTTGCATTTCCCTGATGACTAAGAACTTTGAGCATTTCTTTAAGTGTTTCTCTGCCATTTGATATTCCTCTATTAAGAATTCTCTGTTTAGCTCTGTACCCCATTTTTAATTGGATTACTTGATTTGCTGCTTTTTAACCTTTTGAGTTCTTTATATATTCTAGATATTAGACAGATATAGGGTTAGTGAATATCCTTTCCCAGTCTATAGGCTGTTGTTTTGTTCTGATGACAGTGTCCTTTGCTTTAAAGATCTTTTCAGTTTCATGAAATTTGTACAACCACTTTGGAAATCAATCTGGCGCTTTCTCAGAAAATTAAGAATAGCGCTACCTCAAGATCCAGCTATACCACTCCTAGGCATATATCCAAAATATTCTTAAGTGTACAACAAGGACATTTGCTTAACCATTTGTAGCAGCTTTATTCATAATAGTCAGAATCTGGAAACAACACAGATGCCTCTCAATATAGGAATGGATACAAAAATTGTGTTACATTTACACAATGGAATACTACTCAGTAATTAAAAACAAGGAGATCATGAAATTTGCAGGCAAATGATGGGAAATAAAAAAGATCATCCTGAATGAGGTATCTCAGAAGCAGAAAGACACATATGGTATATACTCACTTACAAGTGGATATTAGACATATAATAATAATTAGATATAGAATAATCATATTAAAATCTGTTCACCTAAAGAAGCTAAGCAAGAAGGAAGACTCTGGGTAAGATGATCAATCAGAAAGGCAAATCGGATAGACATCAGAAGAGGGAGAACACAGGGAATGGGACAGGAGCCTACCACAGAGGGCCACTGAACAACTCTACCCAGCAGGATATCAAAGCAGATGCTGAGTGTCATAGCCAAACTATAGGCAGGGTGCAGGGAATCTTATGAAAGAAGGGGGAGATGGAAAGACCTGGAGGGGGCTCCACACTGTAGACCAACTGCTACTTTTCTCTTAGATCTTCTGTCTTACTATATACGTCCTCGCTAGTCAGACCTGGTTATTTTCATATCCTCTTATTCTCCCTCTGTGTGTGTAACTCTCAAATGCGTGTGTTCGCTGAATTATTCTCTAGCTTCTCCGTGGAGCTGGAGCATTTGTATACAGTCACACATCACATCCCAGCACGTGAAATCTGCCGTGTCCCACATCTAGTTCTTAATCGTCTCTCCGAGAACTAGTCCAGTCCTCTGCTGCATTCCCTAAATAAAGACCTGGTGGTTATCCTTTTTTATTTTTTTTAAATCTATTCCCTTCTTTCACTCTGAAAAAAAAAAAGGTGCTATACTTTCCTTCTGAAATAGAATACAAAGATTTTCACTTTTTTCCATGACACTGATTTCATTCAGTCTTTGTTATTACAGGCACAGTCCCCAATGATAGTCTCTTCCTGATCTCTAAATTTTTACTCTTGTCTCACTCAGTCAATTTGAAAATGTAACTTTTTTGTTTGTGTTTGTGATCCTTTTGTCAGCAATCATGTCTATGAGATTATAAGGCCATGAGGGCAAGTCTCTTGCCTGGTTTGGTTTTGCTTTGCTTTGCTTACTGATGAATCTGAAGGGCTTAATGACCCATCTGCACCTGTAACCTACACAGATTGTTTCCTTACAGGCACATGCTGTTGGGGTAGCTCAAGGTATATTGATTAGATATGCAAGAATAGTATTTCCTGAATTCTATTCCCTTCCTGGTGCCTACCTCAGTCAACCTTAGGAGAAATGTGGTATTTAAGGTGGATGGGAAACAGCTATTTCACTATGAGATCTTGGCCTGACAGGAAACCCAAACAAAACACACTAGCCACCATGATCCATGGCACCCTTGGCTGAGCAGCACTCCCCATCCCCAACCCCACCCCTCAGTCACTCAAACAGTAAAGGTGAAGACAGTAAGAAATAAATGGGAGAGTGATCTTGTCCTTACTTTCCTTTATTTTCCAGCCTGTCTTCACCCTTCCTTATATCAGATCACCAGACCTTTGACCTACAGATACTTCAGGCCACATGAGATACACAATAGCTTTCCTTTGAAAGTCTTCACTGGCACACCCAGTTGCAAAGTACAGACACTATGAAAACTTTCTTTCCATATCATATCATTCCTTGAGGTTGTGCTTATTTCATCAAACTCTGGCTGGTGATTTTCCCAAAATAAAAATATGAAGATATAGTACTTTAAATAAAAATGTCTCCCAGGGCTCAAAGATTTGTACACTTGGTCCCAGATAGGTGGTATTTAGAAAGGTTTTGGAAACTGAAGCCTTCCAAGAAGCAGTATTTTACTTGCATGGGTTTTGGGAGTTTATAGCCTCATCCCACTTTTAGTTCAAGCCCTCTGCATCCTGTGCATGGATAAGATACTGATCTGGACATCTACTACCTAACCCAGTAATTAATGGATTCTCACTCTGGAGCCCTATTCCAAAGTAAACTTTTCCATCTATAAGTTGCCTAGGCCATGGTGTTTTATCATAAGAACAGAAAAGTAATTGATACAGAAACAAGGAAATCTCACATGCCCAACCAATCTATTGATATACTTAACACATTTAAGCAAGATAAATACTGGTAAAAAATAAGAAAGTCCTAAATATTTACCAGCTATGTTTAATCTCAGAGGGAAAAAAATCTGAATAAGAGCCCAAATTTTTTTTTATGTACATTGATGTTTTACCTGCATGAGTAAGAGAATTGGGTCCAATGAAACAGGAGTTATAGACAGTTGTGAGCAGCCATGTGGGTATCAAGAACTGAACCCAGGTCCTTTGGAAAAGCAGACAGTGCTCTTAACTACTGAGCCATCTCTCCAACCCCAAGAGCCCAAATCTTAAGTGTAAAGGGAAACTTCCTTTGTCTCCAGAGCCCAGTATTTCATCTTCCTGTACTATAATCTTTCAGTTTTAAGAAGTGAACTGCAGATGTGACAATAATACAAACTAAATGAAACAAGGGAAGATTGTAACTAGGTAAAGCAATTTAAGGGAAAATGCACAGTAACTTATTTTGGACTTTGACACTGACTTGAATAAAACCAATTATTTGGGGGAAATTTAAAAAAGAATTTTAAATGCTTCTTGACACAAAACCCCCAAGAACATGTATTTTGTTGTTTTTTTTTTCTTTCATGAAAATATTAAATTGGTGTACATGTGAAAGGAGCAAATATCTAATTCAAGGAGATCAGAAAGCCTACGTTTGTGTTAACTAGCTTCCTCTGGTGTTAAACTAAGAACTGCAAAATGAACTACAAAATCTAGAACCACACAGCTTTTAGAGGCAAGCTGTGTTCATACTCTGAAATAGCCATTGCATATCTACATAAGAAATGGGGTGTTACAGTTTTCAGTTTGTCAGAAGACTGGCAGATATAAGCAACCTGCAAACCTTTGCTAGCTGCCATAAGAAACAGCTGCTTGCCCAGTTCAAATTCTCTGCCAGCTGCTGACAACAACACTGATTGTTTGCTTCCCCATTCAGCCAGTGCCTCTGCATAGACCGGGCCTTTCTGGACCAGCTATAAATTCACTGCAAAGATTTAATGGAAGAACCCTGCTGCTGAAGCCCTATCTGTGATGCAGACACCCTCACCACGTAGATGGAGGTCTGGGGCTCAGGGTCCAGTTCAATCCTTTTATATCTTATCCATCAGTTTCCCTGAACTACCCTCTGTGAATTCAGGGAAGATTTACTAGTAGTGTTCCCAGAAATATGATCAAATTGTGCATTTTCCTGATATTGTATCACCTTTTAGTATCACTTTAATAACAACAATATCACTCTGAAGCTTATAGCATTTCTCCCAAGAAGCATGCATGGATATACACATACTGTTTCAGGAAAGTCTTATTTTACCTGCTCTGAGATGAACTAGAAAATAACATCTGTTTTATAAACACTCTGATATCACAAATGCCTGTCCTAAAAACACATAGGAAGTGAAAGATAGTGATTCAAAAATCATTATTCGGAAAGGCAATCTTTCCACGTTCAAGTGTTGTTGTTTAAATAATTCTCTCTATCCCTTCCTAATAATAATAAATTTTAATAATCTCCAACACTAGCACTTACTGGGTGTTCAACAGTTGACATCATCTTTTGACAACTGTTCACTCAGCAGCCAAGTAGAGGTTTAACAAAATGTATTTCCTTCTGTGTAGATTGGAGACAGACCATAAACGAAATTGTGGGCTGGAAGAAACTCATCTTTGAAGTTTTAATGTTTGCTGAAACACCTCTGTAATATAGCCAGGAGCATGAAAATACTGATTTCGTAGTACATGGAAACCTTAGAAGCTGTGATTTCAATCATCAAAAAGAGATGTTGGGATGCAAGGTCTCTCTCAAGAACAGAACTGGGTGCATTCAGTGCAAGAAAAGTGTGAAACAGCCTCTACACAGACTTGTACTTCTGGCACAGGAGTTAAAATGAGCATACAACATGCATGAACAAGATGAACATGCAAACCTCAGGTGAATATCTAAGGGGAATGGGTTTTGATGTGAGTGGATACCTGCATGGAGTGTGGAACATGAGAGCTGGGACCTAGTGAAGGTTTGAGTTGGGAATTCCAGGAAATCTAAGTTCACATGGACACAGTGACCTTCGCTGTGACTTTCAGGACCTTCACAAGTTTAGTTAATCTCTCTGAACTCCAGCTTACTCATCTGCAGGAAAAGAAAACTCTAAAGATACCCACTTTGAAAACTACTTTAGTAGTTTCAGTATATATTAGCTATACAATTAGTGTACTAGGTGTGGTATTTCCATGGTCAGAGATTATGAAAATTTCACCACCTAACAATTATGTGAGTTGTCTGGCATGCAATGGAAGCTGGTAATAACAGTTAATCCTGCAGACTTGATAGAAATACACTAAACAAACAAAAAAAACTATTTAAAACAAGCAAAATCCTCAGCAATACAGAAAAACAAAACTAATCGCCTTTGTGGTTATTCTAGGAGACGTTAGAGACAATTTCAGATCAAAGACAGGTTGAAATCAATTAATACAGTCAGTGTGTCATAAAAGACTGACAGAATTTAAAAGCTGCATCAGTTTACAGCACAGGAAAGACTGGTTTACAAGGATCCACAAACAAAGGAGTTGGTAGGGAAGAACCTTGAGACTCGGAAAGTTGTGTCTTGGGCCCAGAAAGGTTACAGTGTCCTTCCTGTGGTACATGGACATGCTCCAAGAAAGAGTTAAAAAAAAAAAAAAGCAACTGAAGTGAAAAGTTTCTGAAGAAGGGCAGCTAAGGTTGATCTCTGCTCTCCATGTATACTGGGTATGAGTGTGAGTGTACATGAAGATATGTGAGCGCTTACACTCACATACACATGCCTTATTATTATTTTTTCCTTATTAAACATTCTAGAAGATGAGAAGAATCATTCAGTCTGCCTGGGCTTCATATTTTGAGGTGTTTGGGCACGAGTGCAGTCTGGTTTTCAAAATTGATCACAACATAGATACTGTCTCTGTGGATTTGCAGAAGGAAAGCTTTTTGATCAGTTCATTAGGCCTTGTAGCTTTGGGTCATTTTTCCACAGCACTGCATAGTCAGAAATGGTAAACCAGACACTCAGCAAGTCTACTAGCCCAATGGACAAAGCCTGCAGTTCATTCCAGGGTCACCTAATACCGAATACAGGCAGTGTCTTTTATCGCTCAGCATTTGTCAAGCAATCAGACCAAGCCTTTAAATGATATTAGCTAACCTGTGACAACTCTACAAGATACAAGTATTGTCCTGTCTTAATATGTGATAGAATTTCAATTCAGATGCTAAGGCAGCTTTCCAAGATACAGTTTGCCATATCTTAGTTTCATCCCCAAATCTCTACCACTTTGTCACTGTCTGTCTCTCTCTCTCCTCTGTCTCTCCTCTCTCTCTCTCTCTCTCTCTCTCTCTCTCTCTCTCTCTCTCTCTGTGTGTGTGTGTTTGTGTACATGTATGTATTATGTGGTCATCACTGAATACTTACATGTGTAACAATATTTTTATATTATGTCATAGCAACCAAATGAATTAGTCATATTTTCACTACTTTTTAAAAATGTGGAAAAATACTGATCTCTGGTTAATTTGACTAAAGTCACATAGCCAGCAAACAGGAAAGCTGTTTTTACCCATGTTTGTTAGCTACACTTTCAACAATTATGCCAAAACCTATCCCTGTGAATATGTATTCCCCATCCTTGATCGCCCTGTGGCCACCTGCTTCCAAACTGCCTGTGGTTAGTATTCCACCTCAAATTCAAGCCCTGCATGAAGCGTCCCTGCTGAGAGGCAGGCTGCTCCACAGCTTCCTATTGGCAGCTGCTCTCCAGTGGAAAAGAACCCCAGAATATCAGCCTCCTACTTGCCCAGAACCACCCTTTCCCTGGCTTTCCATGAACTCACTTCCCTGCTTGGCCTATAGCATGACATTTCTGCCTATTCTCCATGGACAGCTTCTGGATCCTTAAATGGCATCCAGGAATGGTTTTCTCCTTCTTCATTTTATATTTGTTTGGGGTGAAGGTTTAGAAGTGAGTCTCTGATGTTTCTCAGGCTGGCCAGGAACTCTTGGACTGAAACAATCCCCCTGCCTAAGCATCCCTGATATCTGAGATCACTGGCATATTCCCTGATACACTACAGATTCAAACAGGCCTTTCTTGTCTAAGTTTTTGTCCTGTCTATCATCACTCACACTATTATGAGAAACATTTTAACTTTCATGCCTTTATTTTCTTTGCATTTAAACTCATATTACCCAGTACAGAAACAACTATATCAGTAAAGTAAAGTATGCAGTATAACAATAAATTAGCCTCTAGTTCAAAAAATAAAGTGTGGGTGTCACAAACCATAATGCAGATTAATATATATATAAATATATGATAGAAGACACAGTAACACCACATCATACAAGCATATTATGCAGAAATATCAGTGCCACAGATGTTGATGGATGACCTAGCACAGCGCAAATAGCAAATTACCATTTGAATGTCAAATCTTGAGCTTGCAAGGCAGAAGCTATCAGCTCTCTAACTAGTGTGAATGACCCCAGCCTGCACATCAGGCTCTTGAGTAAGCTATCATCCCACAGTGCTAGGCTCCCAAAGAGCCTCAAGGTTGCTCGTGCCTCGAAGAGCATGAAATATTTCACTGATTATCACCCCGTGACAGATTTAACGTTTTTAATGCAATTTCTAACGCACAAGACGAATCTTCCATTTTTTAATTCACTAATAGAATCAGAGACACCTGGCCCCACAGGGCTTTTAAGAGGTCGCACAGTCCATCCCTGGCCTACAGGTCTACACTTACCCTCTCAGACACGGGAAGGTCTCCTGCCCCTGTAAGACTTTTCAGCCAGGATAGCCTAACAGGTTCCCTCCATGCCCAGCAGTGTTAACAGCACTCACTGCCAGGACGGGCTTTCCTGCTTTAGCCTCAGCCCCACAGTGCTGCCCTTTCCCCACACTGTTATGAAAGGAGGTGCGACCTTCTACTTGATGGTTTTTAACATTTCTTCTTTCATTATTTTACAGAGTAGTCATTTTCAGGTTTTAATATAACTATCCACCTCCCCCATAGACCATTAATCCCCTACAGGGATTGAACATTCTCCTCTTTTGCCACAAGGTGTGTTTCATATGCATTACTCTGACGAATAATGTCCTACAACATTCCGGGGCAAGCTGGTAAAATTTGGCAGTCTGATGGCGGCGGGGGTGGGGGGGTCCTTCAGAGACCCACGGGTCTTGTGGCATTACTGCAGAGTGCCCAGGCTCAGAGTGCAGCTCATGGCTCCTGTCCATTTTGCTAGCCGCTCTTCCATGTGGAAGATGGCAGGGGAAGGGAGAGGGTGGAGGAATTCTGTAGTGTAGACTTTTAGGAAATTTACTCTGCTCTCCTGCGCAATAGTGTCTGTGTCTCTCTCCAGATTTGCACCCTGTCCAGTTTGTCTGTCATTTTCTCGCACTCTGTGGAGTTTCCCACCTAGCCCGTGCTCCTGGCGCTCTGCTTGCCAGAAAGAAACTTTAAATATTTTCATAGATAAAACCAGAAGCCTCTAACAAGGTTTATATCTGCTGTCCTTTCTTTTCTGCATGATGGCAAGTAAAAGTATCTTTTATTCTCCTTGTTTCAAACGTTGTTTTAGATGCTACTTACGAGGCTTACTTCGTCGTCTGAGACTTACAACTTAATAAGCTCACCCTTTCTAATTCTTTCTGAGCTCTTAGCTCTCTTCCCTAGCCATCCTGATGGGAGGATTTAGGGTGCTGATTAACACTCCCTGTCACTGGAGCTGATCTCAAACAGTTCTTATTTATTTATAGGTTAATTTTTATTGAAAATAATTTTTATACAGTATATTCTAATCATGGGTTCTCCTCGCCCAACTCTTCCCAGATTCTCCCCACCTCTCCACCCAACCAAATCCATACCTTTTTTTTCTCTGTCATAGAAAATAAGCAGGTGACTAAGAACAACAACAAAAAAAAAGGCCAAAAAAATAGAGCCAGCGAAAAAGTTCAAGAAACACATATGGATCAGAAACACACACACTATCACTCACAGAAATCCTAAGGACACAAAAACTGAAAACCATCATATATAAGCAAAAGATACTATCAGAATCAGGTCTTATTTAAATGATCACATATTGGAAATTTCAAAGGTACCTTTCCACACGTATTTAGCAGTGTCCTTGCTCTCTGCTAAGCATTCACTGGTAGCAGCCCTAACCCAACTGTGACAAATGAAACTGTCTCTCAAAGTTTTCAGTTTCTCTTTAAATGAGGAATAGTCAATACCAATTGACAAGTATGGTCTGATGTCTTCACTCTCAACATCCATTTTATCAAACCACTTTCAGTAAGAACTATCCAGCAAATAATTGAGGACTCAGCTATTTTTTTTAAATCATCTCTTGTGTTGTTGATTAGATACAATTTATTTGTATTGCATACTAACTGGGTGAAAGGCATGTTATTCTGTAAGAATATGCTAGAATATATTGGAGTATACTAGATTAGAATAGCTATAGTTTATTCTTATTAATATATTCTCGAGTTCCAGTCTCTGCAGGCCTCCTCAGACACAGCGTCTATTATCCCTCTTCTGTAGGTTTACTCTTTAGTTTGTAGGTACCTTTATTCTTTACTTCATAGTCAAGACTAATGAATGAACTTTCTCCCATTCCCAGAGAATATTTGTTTAGCATCTCAAACATCAACATAGTAGATGATTTCTTCGTGCTACTGAAAATATTACTGAAAAATTAAAATTACTGAAAAGGAACATGGTTTTAATGGTGGAAGATAACAGTCAAAAATGATGTCCAGGAGACATTGAGCTCTTCCTTCTGTGATAAGCAACAGATTGATCTGCTTCTAAAGTCTCTGCTGATTTTTTTTTCCTCTACTGAGAAATAAGCTCAATTTTCTACTGTATAATAAAAAGTAAAGCATTCCCCTCACTCCAGCTTTTTCTTCAGTTCATCTCCTTGCCATCTCCTGACATCTTCCACTGAAATTCTTCTTGAAGGTTTAGGCATTTTGTCTATTTTTCCCCATCCCATCTATTCCTCAACTCATTTTATCTCTTATTCCCTTTAATTCAATGAAACTGTATTACAAATATTCTCAGTGACTCCTAGACTAAAAACCACAATGAGTTATGTTCTATTTAACTCTACTACTATCTTCTTGACACTTCAAATGATTTTACTTATGACTTTTAGATAATTACTTGATTTTTTTTCTATCTTTCCAAACATTTGTTTCATTCAGCCTGGACCATCTGCACATGTCTAAACGTTGGCTTGTCTGTGCATGTGTGAAATCCTCTCTGCTCTGCACCCCACTCACTCTTATTTCCATGGATGTGAGTACTCTCTGAGTTCTCTCTGCTCACAGAGAGAACACCAATACCAACTCCACTGTTCTAAAACTTCCAAAGCCCACAAAAATATGTAAAATATGTAACTGTTTTTGTTAGGAAAAGTATCAGCTCAGGACCCCAAGACCAAGTTCTCAGCAGAAAGGAGGTTTATTTTCCCCAGAGGGCAGGGAATAAGAGACAAATACAGACAACAGAGGATGAGGACGAAGGAAGAAGGAACAAGGGAAACAGAGTAGGGGAACTTGTCCCTGAGGGACAAAGGACTGCCTCTGGATAGAGAGAAGACAGACTAGACACCTCACACAGTAAAATGCCAGTTTATAAAGGTACAAGAAGAAACCCCATGTCAGGATGAGGTGCTTAATTTTAATTGGGCATGTTAATTATGTGACCCAAAGGGGGCTTTTGATTGCTGGATTTCAATGCTTTGATAGCTAGACCTTGGAAGTCAGCCTCAATAGGAGTAAGTGGCCAAATTAATGAATAGACCTTGATGGCTAGATATAAGAACACAATCTAATGGTTTTTGGCAAGGCAGGGGGAATCAGGGAGAAAGGCAAGGCCTGCCAGATACATACCCACTGTGCTCAAGCTGACTAGAGTCCTTTCAGTTCTTCTTTCTCATGTTTACGTTATTAAAGATAACTGTTCTCCCTGTTGGTCTAAGCAGATTTTTCAGTATCTCCTTCAAAATCATCACAATCTACTATTGGTTCCTGTCTTGAGATTTCTGTTCTTCGTTTTCATTTTTGTTGCCATAACACAAGCCCCATTTATGATAACAAGTAATGCTGCTCACTGTCCACCACCTGGAGATCTTTCATATTGCCTTGTTAGTTCCCTGCATATCAATTTTCTTTGACTTTTTGTTATTCGATCCAAAGTGTGTTATCATTCCACCTACATAACAGGCGAGCAAACAGCTTTCAAACATACCTATTAAACCTTTTCTTCCACTGTCATGCAATTCAACATTGTTCAGTTCTTGCTCCCTGCCCTCTGCACTCCCCCAACCCTCAACCCCTCAGGAAATTCATATTTTTAATTCTAAACCTTATTTTAGTTACTTCTCTATTGCAGGGATAAAACACTGTTGTAAATAAAAATGAGTGTTCGACTATATAATGCTTATTATTAGCCCTAAGATTATTATGGTATTATCTAACCCACTAACACAAATAATAAAACACAGAAACCTGTTATATTTTATAATTGCCTTATTTACCTTGGGCAGAGCAAATATTTCACCCATGCTGTCTGAATAATCTCACCATCCATCTCCCAACCCCCATCCAATGCCCTCCTCGGTAACCATCCTCATCTGAACTATCTTCCACCCGTAATCTTAAATACTTGCTTTTATTCTTCATCTTGGACTTTCCACATCATTATTGGAGTCATTCCTCCAGGTCCATGTCATGCCTTCTTCACACTAACCCATCATGGCATCCTTCTTCCTCCTCTCTTCCCATCCATCTCTTTCCCTTGACTCTCCTGTCTCAAAAGCCCAGAACCTTAACCAAGCCTACCCCATTCTGCCCTGCCCAGGTATGGGTTGTTTACTCAACCAATTAGGTATAATGTCTTAGGCAGGCTTATACAACAAGGATAGGTAGGTATGAGAATGCGCTCATCTGAGCATGGACAAGATCTTGAGAGCCAGTAGTTAACATTAGAATACCCAGCACCAGGCCAATCCCCAACAAAACACTATGACTCAGGTAATTTACAAGAGAAAGTATTTAATCGGGTTTATAGTTTTAGAGGGTTTGAGGTTCATGATGTTAGAGTAAAGGCATGTTGGCAGGAACAGCAGAGAGCTTGTGTCTCAGTCACCAAGCAGGAAGCAGGGAAGCACACTGAGGATAGTGTGAGCTTTTGAAATCTCTAGCTCCTCCAACAAGGTACCACCTCTGCTGTGTAATAGTTTATTGTGTTTTCTTTTAATTTTTTTTCTGAGATTGAAATAGTTCATCCTTCAGGAAATCTCCTTATGCAGAAAGATAAATAGCTTCAGGAAGTCCCTGAAACTGAACAGATTCTCTGGACCCCTTCCTGCCAAAGTAAAAAAAAACCAAGTTGCAAAGAAGATTCCTTTTTAATTTTTATTGTTATCATTTATTATAAATTATTAAATTTATATCCCAGCTGTGGCCCCTTCCTCATCGCCTTCTGACCCCACCCTCATCACCTGTGCCTCTCCCCTAGTCCACTGATTGAGCAGATCCTCTTCCCCCTTCTATTAAACTCTAGCCTATCAGGTCTCATCAGGACTGGTTGCCTTGTCTTCCTCTGTGGCCTGGAGAGCATGCCAGCTGCCTGGAAGAAGCAGAAACTAGCTGAGCTGCTTAGGGGGAGGTTTACGTCAGAGTCACTTGGAAATGAGACTTCCTAATCTGTTGAGCTGCCAAGTCTGCTCCAGGTTCCCAGCTTTTTATAGCAGTCACCAGTTCTAGGGTGGTATTTAGTGAAGCTTCTATAAGTAACCCGTCACCCATATTCCTGTTTTGGTGTCATCGCTACTTTAGTCTGCTATAGACTCCCTATCTGAGGTGAATAGATGTGTCTGGACACACAACAAACTCCTAATCCTTCCCAAACCGTTCTACCACCTAGGGACAAACATGTGAGCCCATGGTTGCCATTCCTATTCAAACTGCCAACTATTAACTACTCTGTAAATTATCTTCTAGTCTTACGAAGTTGTTACATTTTCTCTACACTTCTCTTTCTCATTGCTTTCCAGTGTAAAGTGTCATCCCTTTATTTCAATGGTTGTTATCTCCTAGCAGACTGCAAGGTCCTATCGAAGGTTATACTATTATAACTTTAGTTTTTCTGTGATGTCTGGTAATGTTAACCACTTTTACAAATACTCGTTGAACAAACATATGAATATTATCATCATTATAAAACAAACTTATTTTTATCCAATTCTCTTTGGCAGGAGGCTACATGAACTCAGTTCATGTAAAATATAACCAAGCTATTTAGACATGTGTCTAAAGCATGAGAAGCTGAAACAAAGTCATCTTTTATTCTGCTTCAAATTGAAGACTGATCCCACCCACACAAATTCTGTCAATAACGAAGAGTAGGAGTTGAAATGAATTTATAATTCATTCTGTAGCAAAATCACAGGATTTGGAGCATAGATATTTTCTTTCTGTGGAATCAGCAGGATTTAACACACCGGGATGCAGAAAAGTCCTTAAACAACATCCATAATTGACTTCTCAGAAATATTTAACAAAGTGATATCTTACTCCTCATGAAAAATAAGAGATTAAGACACTCATGTAAACTGAAGACAATTTAGCATGTATAAAGCAATCCTGGGCTAGTAAACTCTGGCAGAGATTACATGTTTGAAAATGTCCTTCAAGGACAGACACTTTGTCTCAGTCATCCTAAAAGTTTAGTGTTTAGCAATTTACCTGAAACACAGAAGAGGCTTAAAGACAGGTCATCAAGGACATATGGAAGATAAATCTACATGAAAAAAGGTGTGTGTGTGTGTGTGTCTGTCTGTCTGTCTGTATGTATGTCTGTCTGTCTTTTATATAAGGATGCTATAATTTTTATGCTCTGTCAGATGCAACTTTCAAGTTTACTTTCAAGTTACTTAGCTTTTCATCAATTTAATAAATAAATATTAAGTTCTTATAAAGTTAGATGCTTGTGCTCATTTGGGACCAATGAAAATGAGCAGGACTAATCTCAGTGTTCAAAGTGTCCCTCATGAACTACTAAGGGATATCCATCACGATTAAAGCTTGCAAAGGGAGTTTTCCAACGAGCATTCTACAGAACACCAGGTGTGAACCACTAGCCTCCAAACAACGACTCAGAAAGAGATTTGGAAATGGCTAACAACTCTAGAAAACTAAAATTTCTGAAACAAAATACAGTAAGAAAGTACTTTAAACCTTCAAGCCTGGGCTTATCTGATGCATTTTTTTCTTTGCAGAGCCTCTACTAATAAACCAGCTTCACAGACTACATTTCAAGAAGAAGTAAAATAGGAATAAAAAGTCTGAGACACAAAATTTCATCAAAATATAAAGAGCATTAAAGGGTATGTGATTCAGTCTGATAGAAGCAAAAAGCAATGATGCCAAAAGACAAGATACACCACAGTAGAAAATATTTTATAGAATCCCAGGACTATCAATGGGATAAGAAAACCAACATCCCTTATGTCTGAAGAAGTAACACATGATAAACTTAATTCCCAGTGTGAATTTGTTGTCAACTCCTAAGAATCCTTTATAACATTTTTTGTTTTTTTGTTTGTTTTTTAATTTTTATTTTTTTTATTTTTCATCAATTACACTTTATTCATTCTGCATCCCCCCCATAAGCCCCTCCCTCCTCCCCTCCCAATCCCACCCTCCCTCCTCCCTCTGCATGCATGCCACTCCCCAAGTCCACTGATAGGGGAGGTTCTCCTTTATAACATTTCAGGAGATTATGAGCAAGGCACTGATCTATGAGTCTAGCAAAATGCCATTAGTACTTCATTTGTTGCAACATTAAATAAGCAGAACAGTAATGTTTGCTTTTCCAGTAGTTTCATGGCATATCTAGTCTCAGGTGCTTGGCCACCTGAGAAGTGTCAGAGATGAGACCCACATCATGAAGTGGGCCTTAAATCCAACCAGAAGCTGGTTGCTTACTCCTACAAGGTTTGTGTCACTATCGCACCAGGGCATCTTGAAGGCAGGTCACCACTACAAAACAAAGATTTTATATCTGGGTTTTGTGTTACCTTTCTCCTTCGGTACTATGCAGAATACCTCCAAGTACCATGAACACTAGTCAGTAAGGGTGAAAACTCAAGGTAGGCACCAGCTTGACTTCATGTTCAGTGAGTTATGTAGTTGTTATCTTCAACAATAGGGCCCTAGTATTAGTTTATGCAAAGCAACCAATGGCTTTGGCAATAGCCTGAGATGTTTGAAGATTCCTATAGAGCCCCTTTGTCCAACAGCTTCACTAGAGGTAACCAGTTCCTAGAACTGGAGGTTTCTGTTGATGATGAGAAATGTACAATAGGGACTCCATCTCCTCTATTGTCTGACAATTTTATTTACTTTAGTTTCACATAATGTATTTTTCTTAGGAAGCTTCTACTGTATTAGGATTCCATATAACCCCTCAAGTAGTCCTAAGTCATAGCTATCCCTTCCCACATTCTTTTGTTCATCTACCTCATCTCTCTCTCTCCCCTCCCCATTTTGATCTTCTGGATAAAGTCCCTGCCCCATCCATCAATAACTATCTATTCTGTTTCCCCTTCCTATGGTGATTCAGTCCTTTCCCATCTCTTCCTCTATACCTAACGTTTTTGTTTATATGAATTGTAGATTAGTTATCAATGACTGAACACCTAATATCTACTTACAGGAGACTATATACTATATCTGCCTTTTTGTGTATGAATTACTTTACTCAGGATGATTTTTTTCTCTCTCCATCCATTTACTTGCAAATTTTATGATTTCAGTTTTTTTTAACAGTTGGGTATTGTTCTGTTTTATAAGTGTATCACACATTTTAGCCATTCTTCCATTGATGGTCAGTTAGGCTGTCTCCAGTTTCCCACTATTTTAAATGGGACAGCAATGAAAATGGTTGAACGACTGCCTCTGTAGCAGGATATAGAGTTTTGGGGGGTACATGACCAGAAGCAATACAACTGGATCTTCAGATAAATCTATTCCCAGCTTCCTGAGGAACCAACACACTGATTTCCATAGTGGCTGTACAAGTTTGCACGCCAATCAGCAATGGATGAGTGTTCCCTTGACACCACATCCTGGCCATTCTGGTGGGTATTACCTCTCAAAAGGAGTTTTGCATTTCCCTGATATTTAAGGATGTTGAACATTTAAATGTTTCTCAGCCATTTGTTTTTCCTCATTTGAGAATTCTCTTTACTTTTGTACCCTACTTTTTAGCTGGATTAGTTGTCTCTGGGTATCACTCAAGTCTTTTTAACTCTTAATGTATTTTAAATATTAACTGTCTATTAGGTGCATAGTTGGAAAAAAAATCTTTCCCCCGTACTGTAGGTTGCTGATTTGTCCAAACTATAGTGTCCTTTCCCTTACAGAAGCTTTTTAGTTTCATTAGTTTGATTACAATTTATTCACTTTCTATCCTGGCTATAGCGCCTTCTTGTCTCCTCCCAGTCCTAGCCTCTCAGGTCTCATCAGGACTGGCTGCATCATCTTCCTCTGCAGCCTGACAAGGCTTCACCTTCCCCAGGTGAAGGTGATCAAAGAGCTGGCCACTGAGTTCATGTCAGAGACAGCTCCTGACCCACTTATTAGGAACCCATTTGGAAACTGAACAGCCAATGGGCTTCCTCTGAGCAGGAGGTCTAGGTCCTCTCCATGCATGGACCTTGGTTGGTACCCCTGTAGGTCTCTGTAGGTATGCCTGGGCCCAGGTCTTTTGGCTCTCTTGAACTTTTGTTCCCTCCAGGTCTTTCTATCTCCCCCTTCTTTCCTAAGATCCCCTGTACCCTGCCCAAAGTTTGGCTGAGTCTCAGTATCTCCTTTGATACCCTGATGGGTAAATTCTTTCAGAGGTCCCCTGTGAAAGGCTCCTGTCCTGTTTCTTGTCTTCTATTTCCAATGTCTATCCTGTTTGCCCTTCTGAGTGAGGTTTCATCCTCTTCCCTGGGGTCCTCCTTGTTGTTTAGCTCCTTTAGGACTATTGACTTTAGTATGTTTATCCAATATTATATAGCTAATATCCACTTATAAGTGAGTATAAATAATTATTGTTCTTAGTGCTTGTGCAAATGGTGTTCTGTTCAGAAAGTTCTTTCCTGTGCAAATGAGTTCAAAACTATCCCTCATGTTCTTTTTTATCAGATTCAGCATGTCTGTTCTTATGTTAAAGTCTTTGATGCATTTGGAGTTGAGATCTGCTCAGAATGATAAGCATGTGTCACATTCTTCTACATACAGCCATCCAATTAGACCAGCACCATTTGTTAAAGATGCTATCTTTTTTCAAGTGTGTATTTCTGGCTTTTTTATTTAAGAAGGAGAAGCAGAACCAACAGAAGCAGCAGAAGCAGCAGCAGCAGCAGCAGCAGCAGCAGCAGCAGAAGAAGAAGAAGAAGAAGAAGAAGAAGAAGAAGAAGAAGAGGAAGAGGAAGAGGAAGAGGAAGAGGAAGAGGAAGAGGAAGAAGAAGAAGAAGAAGAAGAAGTTGTTTTCTATAGGAGAATGGATTTATGTGTGGGTCTTCAATTCAAGCCCATTGATCAATGTATCTGTTTTTGTTTTTTGTTTTTTTTTTTTTGTCAATGTTCTTATTAATTTTAGCTCCATAGTACAATTTGAGGTCTGATACAGTCATACTTCCAGCGGTTTACTGTAATGCTATTATTTATTATAATTATTATTATTCAGAATTGTTTTAGCTGTTCTGGGTTTTTGTGTTTCCATATTAAGATGAAAATTAACTCTTCAGATCTGTGCAAATTTTTGCTGAAATTTTGATGGAGATTGCATTGAATCTGTAGATTACATTTGGCAGAATGGCCACTTTCACCATGTTAATCATAGGCATGGGAAATCTTCCCATCTTCTAACATCTCCAATTTCTTTCTTCAGTGTCTTAAAATTTTTTGTTATATAAGCCTTTTACTTGCTTTGTTATAATATTTTATGATATTTGAAGCTATTATAAACTGTATTGTTTTCTGATTTCTTTCTGAGTCCATTTGTCATTTTATACTGGAGGGCTACTGATTTTTGTGTGTTTTGTATCCTGCTACTTTGCTGAAAGAGTTTATCAGATGTACGAATTTTTTTCAGAATTCATCTGCAAACAAAGATACTACAACATCTTCTCTTTTTATTTGCAACCCATTGATTTCCTTTAGTTGTCTTATTGCTTGGCTAAAATTTCAAGTACTAAATTGAGTAAGTAGATAGAGAAAGTGAACAACTTTGTCTTGATCCTGATTTTAGTGTAATTGCTTTGACTATCTTTCCATTTAGGTTGATATTAGGTGTTGCCTTACTGTTAAACATCTTTATTATCTTGAGGCATGTCTCTTGTGTCCCTAATTTCCCCAGGACTAAGGTCATTAAAAGTGTGTTGGGTTTTTTTCAAGGGCCTTTTCTGCATCCCATAAGATGATCATGTGGCTTTTGTCTTCCATTCATTTTATATGATGGATTACATTTTTGTGGTACTTATGTTGAACCATCTTTGGGATAAATCCTACTTGATCATGGTGGATAATATTTTTAAATATATGTTTTATTTTTCTATTGGAAAGTATTATATTGGGAATTTTTATATGTTTGTTGACAGGGGTAAATTGAGCTGTAATTTTTTTCTTTGTTGGGACTCTATGTGGTTTAGGTATCAGGGTAACTGTGGCTTCATAAAGTGAATTAGACAATGTTTCTTCTGTTTCTGTGGAACAATTTGAGGAATGTTGTCATAAATCTTTGAAAGTCTGGAAAAATTCTGTGCTAAACCATCTAGTTCTGGTCTTTTTTGTTCTTGTTGTTGTTAGAAGACTTTTAGTGAATGCTTCTGTTTCCCTAAGGGTGATAGCTCAGTTTATATTGCTTATCTGACATTAATTTAACTTGGTAGGTGGTCGATATCTAAAAATTATCCATTTCTTTTATACTTTCCAATTTGGTAAAGTATTTTATAAGGTCCAATAGATCTAAGACATCATAGAGCATTTCTCACTTAAAAATTAGAGGAGGAAAAGTAAACCACACTGTTCATGTGTCATCTGTCTTAAATGAAGAGTTACTTTACTAGTCTCCCACTCCTGTCTGCAAATAATCTATCATCCAAATATATGGGTTGATGACTCATGGGTAAAGTGCTTGATGTACACTATGAAGACCCGAGTTAAAATCCACAAAAGCCTTGTGAAGCTGTGTGTGGTAGTGTATGCCAGTAATGCCAGATGGATGGCAGAGACAAAAAGAAAAACAAACAAACAAAACAACAACAACAAAAAAAAAAAAACTGGCCTGGCATAGGCAGAAATGAAACAGCAAAGATGCTTTTTCTCAAGCCAGCTGGGAGACAAAGACCAATATCCATGTTTTTTTCTATGCCCTCCATATACACACACCTCATAAACACAAATATACTGGCATGCATCATATGTATATTATCTTAAATATTTTAACTTCCACTAATCTTGTTTTACAGTTTTTGCCTTTGGGGACTCAGAGTTAAATAGTCCACAGTTGCTTACTTTCTGCATCTACCTGTGTTGAACTGAACTAATTGATGTAGACCAATTCTTCCCACACAAAGCAGGGATGTCTGGGCTAGGCCATTTGAAGAAGCTACAAGTTTTATGAGGATTCAGCAAATAACATCTAATCATAAAAAAAAGCAGTGGCTTCAAAGTCAGATGTGTGGAGAGCAAGGATCCCTGACATCACCTCAAGGTCAAGGACATCATAGCAGAAGATACAATGGAAATAGCAAACACTGACAGGCTAGACAGTACCTGGAATTACCACGCCACTGAGCAGATGGCAGAAATGCTGTGGTACTTTTTTCATACGAAAGTCTGGGCAGAATGTAAGATTTAAGAACCTAGAACCTCAGCTAGGATGGAGCCCCTGGCAGCTCAGTATCCAAGTGGGTTCCCTAGTAAAAGCAACAGCGACTGGCTCTGACATAAACCCAGTGGCTGGCTCTTTTACCTCCCCACCCCCAAAGGAGAGGAGCAGCCTTGCTAGGCCACAGAGAAGGACACTGCAGCCAGTCCTGATGAGACCTGATAAGCTAGAGTCAGATGGAAGGGGAGGAGGACCTCCCCTATCAGTGGACTTAGAGAGGGACAGGGAGGAGATGAGGGAGGGAGTGCGATTGGGAGGGAATGAGAGAGGGGGCTACAGCTGGGATAGAAAGTAAATAAACTGTAATTAATATAAAAAAGTAAAAATTTAATATAAAAGGAAAAAAAGAACAGATTTGATAATATTGGTGTGTGTAGGTATTTTCAAATTGAGACAGTTCACAGTAAGATTATTTTCTGAATGTAAGCAATTATGTGGAAAGTTTCTTTTTCCTTAGGATGGTGTGCACACAGCTGTTGCAGACCTCCCCCTCAGGGTCTATGAACTCAAGGGATTGCTGCTAGATAATTTAAGTCTCTCCATATGGAATGCAGTCATACTGAACATGAACTAACTTCTCTGTGGTCCTTTTTACCTTCTCTACACACTGAAATAACACACTGAAGGTAATCTAAAATTTCTAAGTTTTTTTTCTATTTTTCTTGAAAAGCGAATAATTACAGGGAGTAAAACAACCTAGAAAGGATATGCTACTAGCAATGAATGGTTGGGATATAATCAGGTTGATGCTCTTTACTCTAGACAGACTAATAAGAAATAATTTTAAGAGAATACTGATAAATCCACTGATATACTACCTGCCCTTGAAGTTCTTTTATCCAAAGCAACAATAAAAATTTCTGTTCAAGCACACACTTTATGGGAGGAGATGAGGGAGGGAGGGTAGGATTAGGAGGGGAAGAGGGAAAGGGCTACAGTTGGGATACAAAGTGAATAAACTATAATTAATAAAAAATAATTAATTTTAAAAAATCAATCTGGAATTGCATAAAACTCTCCTTGTTTCCTCCTAAAACGGTTGTGTAAGATATTTGGTCAATGTCAAGAGATTCTCTGTCAGATCAAGTACTCTGTTTGCTAAGCTTTTGAGTTGGGAAGTAGGACTAGAAATAGGACAACCATTACAATGTCAATGATTTTGTTAAAAAAAACCCTTTGGATTATGACATTTGTGTGTAGGAATGAGTCTTGGGAAACAATGCAGAGAAACTGTGGTGGTAAAAGTGTCATTGTGCATATGTCAAATGAGACACCATCTTCAGATATATAAGAGAGAGATAACCATGTAATGTTGCAACGAAAACGATATACAATGGTGCCTTTGAAAAGAGAAAAGGCAATTATTTTAATGTCAGCTAGAGTTATAGGATAGTAGCATGAGTAGCAGTACTGGTTATGTGTGACACAGCCTCTTAGGGGAATCTCTCTTGTCCTCTATGCCATCTTGTGAAGGATATCTTATAAATTAATGCACATTGTTCAGCTCAGCAGAGAGTAAATAACACTGACAATAGCATCAGCAAGTCAGAACCCTTTTGACTTGAAAAAAAACTCTGGCTCCAGTTTCTCCCTGCCCATTTCTGCCCAAAACCAGTGCACAAGTCACCTGTCTCTCTTCCTGCTGAACAGTCTGAGACACATGATCTCTTGCCATGGTGGCACAATGTGATTTAAAAAATAACAAATACTCTTATGAAAGCAACTTAAAGGAGAAAGGATATTTTGTTTTAGTTGAAGGCCTGGTATCAGAAGCCTGACGCAGCTGGTCACAGCTAGTCTACAAGCAAAAAACAGAGGATGAGGCTCAGACAGAGTTCTCCTTTTCATTCCATCTAGAAATCAAGCCCAGAGGATGGTGCTTCCTTCTTTGGGGTGGGTCTCCTACCTCACTTAACCATAATCCCTCACAGCCGTGACCAGAGGCTATATATTATGCCTCTGAATATATTATGCATACATGGTCTCTATAACACCTTAGAGATGTGCCTGAAGTTGCCTTTTAGGTGAGCTCAGATCCTATCAAGCTCATACTTTCACTTTAACAGTCACCCTTTTACTCCTGTATGAACGCAGTGCATAGACCACCTTTTATGACCCACCTAACACTCTGTGTCTCATGGTATCTTCCTCTTCAAACCAAATAAGAATTAACTGTTTCTTCTCTTGTGCTTATAATAGCTTCTCCCTTTTTCTTCTTAAACATGCTTACTAAGTCTGTTTTGTTATCTGATAGATAAAATTTAAAATGACTAAAGTCGTAACCTCTTACTTTACAATTAAATATTCTGATCAATAAAATTGAGCATTAAATATGTTACTGTGAATAAGATGTCAATGATCATGCTCTTTTTTAAAGTGTTGTAATCATAATAAAACAGGAGAAATTAAAGTCTTCAGTTCTAAACTAATTTGTTGATAAAATTAGCATTCGAATAACATAGGAGTTTTCATCTTGAGGGGACAGAAAGCCTGCTTCCTAAGAGAGATTGAACACACGTTCCAGGCACACATGAACAAATGAAGGTAGAAGTAGAGAGTGGTACATATTTCTATGTGTATAGTCTATAGAATATATTATGCATACATGTGTATAGATCTTAGAAATAATTTATCCCATCTGGGTAATAAAGAAGGACACATGATGTTTCTATGTATACAACATATATGTGTGTTTGTAAATGTATATATGTATATATATAACATATATATTCACACATGTATGTATATGTTTACAAATCCATGACATAAATCATTCCATCTGAAAAATCTCATTTAAGGAATCAAATAAGTTCTTGGGAGATGAAGAAAACATTTCCTTACATCACAGCAACCTTCCTGAATGTCTGCTTTCATTAACTGTCCAAGGTGGTGTTTGTATTTCACCTCAGCTGACTTAAACTTCAGCAGACTTTCTCCTAAACTGAATTTTTTTGTTTCTCTTTTAGAAAAAATTTACAAGCATAAATCATTTTCCTTAAGATAAAGAGACAGAAGCTCCACAAGAAGACCAACAGAGCCAACTAACTAGGACCTAGGAGGGCCTGTGGAGACAGAACCACCAACCAAAGGCCATACATGGACTGACCTAGGCCCACTACAGAGATGCAACCAATGGGCAGCTTGGTTCTCATATGTGTCCCCAATGGGTGCTGGACTCTGTTGCCTGCTTTTTAAGTACTTCCCCTTGGTGGGGCTGGCTTTCCAGGCCATAGCGGAAGAAGATAAGATCAATCCTGATGTAAAATGAATAAATTAAAAATTAAAAGGAAAAAAGTATTTCCCCAGAATATATCAGTTTTACAACCTAAGAATGTTTCTCAGGGACTTGTGAGTCTTTGTTTTGAAAAGTAGTCATCAAGGAAGCTAACTCTCCAATCTTCCAGTCTTTGTAAAGTAGGAAGCTAACAGCACTAAATTCTACCAAGCAGGTGTCCTTGCCCCAATTGTGATGGCCTTTATTAGCTCTCTACAATACTTAAAATTTCTTAAAGCCATGTCTTTGGCAGAGTTGAGCTCAGTCTTTCTCCCAGTGTGGAACAGTCTTGACCCCTCTTGTAACAGTCACAAATGACATCTTCTTTGCCTGCTTAACTTGTCCAGTGCAATTGTACTCTGACACGACAAAATGAACAAGCCAATGCACAGCACCTTTGCCCACTTAAAGGAGTAGCATTTTCCTTATGTCATCCTCTATCATCCTTCGATGAGAGTTAAACTGGAATGGCAAGCTGTTAATGTTCACCATCTCTCTAATCCTATAACCATACACAGAGGAAAAAGAGAAGGAAAAGAGTCCTATATTGCTGCTTCTTGAGAGTAAATTCATTTTAATAAATAGTGCTCCTTGATCACTTACTTCTCCCTGGTGGGATGACCTTTCAGCTCACAGAGAAAAATGAAACCTGATAGGCTAGGGTCAAACAATAGGGTGAAGGACTTCCCCTATCTGTGGACTAGGGGAGAGGGATAGGGGAGGAAAAGGGAGGAAGAGTGGGACTGGCAGGAGACTCCGAGGGGACGACAACTATGATACAAAGTGAATATAATGTAAATAAGAATAATAATAAACATCTTTAAAATAAAAAAGAAAAGAGTGTAAAAATTAATGGGAACTTGTGGAAGAGGTAGTTGTAATATACCCTAAATTTCATGGTAGAGTCAGACTGTACATTTCTACCTTGGGCTGAGGCTCTTATGGCTTGTATACAGGTATATTAAGTTTTGTTACTCTTGATGGATTTTTGCAGTTCATGAAAGAGAATGGCATCATTGTTTTACTCTAGAGAAGAGCTTTGTGAGTTACTGGCCAGTCCATAGCCACAGATTACAGTAAATACAAAACAGCTTGTGACTACCCTTGACCATGCAATGTACCACTACTTCCTAAAATGTATTTCTTCAACCATTACATTTGATCATTCTAGCCCATTTGCTTTCTATATCTAGTATATCTGAGAGAAAATGGTAAGCTATCAGAACAAGCATGTCAATAGTAAATTACCAGACATTTCTAACAGTGCAGGGATAAGACTAGTGAACAGTGAGGAGACAAAATACATTCAAAATGACATATTCAAGAATTTACAAAAGACATGGTCTGTGAATCGTTTTATAAAACACATTTGACTCAGATATACTTGCCTCTTTCAAGTCATTCTTTGAGTGTCTCTCCCTTTGGACATTTTCAGGGTAATTTAGCTAGAAAGTATTAGGTAGAGAAGTGATGATGTGTGATTTATTGCCTATGCTGAAAGGAAGATAAAATAGCAAAGTTGGTTATTCTACTTTTGAAGAGCAATATACAAAAGATTTCCTATGTTCTTGTCTGAATTAAGTCCTAAAACAAGAGTACAAAGGGAATTCTTAATTGAACTACAGTTCTAAGATGCCATTTGTATTCTTTCAAATTCAAAATAAAGTTTCTATGATGGGACTTTTATATTCTTATAGTTAATTGCTAAGCACATATGCCCAATTCAAGCAAAATGCATATTTGAACATTTTAACCATAAATTGTATAATGAACTAATAACAAAATTATCTCTCATGAGATAATATCATATTTAAGTTTTCTTTTTACTTGCCAAATCTCTTTTTTGTTCATTATATGTGGATCAATTTTGAAACAAAATGTCAACAGGCTCAAATAAATTGGCAGAAAATTATTCCAAAATTACTCACCGAATTTTTATAAATTGACAACTCTCATTCATGAGTAGGAGGATCGTTGTGATACTAGACTTATGATGCCACATTGTTCTAGAAAAGACAAAGAACGGGAGTGATCTGAGATGCAGAGTTCATATATCAAACTGCCATTGACATAAACAGGATGAGTATAATTTCAGGTACAAATTAATGATTCAAAGGTGGCTGAAACTTCCTTAACCATTCTTCCCTGCATCCAGAAAGAAATTAAATACTGCTTATAGCAGCAGAACAACCATTAAACAATCCCACGTGGTGTACACTGCATGGCCTCTGTTTATCTATCTATCTATCTATCTATCTATCTATCTATCTTCTGTTTACATCTTTTTTCCATTGTAAAGTGACAGTCTTGGTGTCTGAGTGCACAGCATTGTTGCAGTGAGCTCTCTGTGAGAAGACTATAGAAGCTCAATAACAGTTTCTATCTCTCTTGGCAACTATGGGCCATGGTTTCAAACAGAATAATAAATGAGTAGTTTTATAGAATTTCTTCTTTTGAAAATATCTCATTGCTAACAAAGGCATTAACTACTATCCAGTCATTACTTTCAATGCAATGGCAATAGAGCTAAGAGTCTATTGATCGTCCCAATACACTGGAGAAACGCATGTTTTGTCATTCACAACTCACATCCACATGCATAAATTCATTTATATTTTACTTCTTCTACAGAACACAACACCACTTATGGATTTATGGATTATAGCACTAAAATCTGCCAAACAGAGTTCTTATCAATAATAATACAACTGAAGCACAGGAGAGCTGACAGCCAAATAGTTGTTCAGCTGACTGCTATTGGTGCACTTCACTCTAGTTGCACTAATACTTCCTTCTAATTCATTGTATTGTTCTCATCCTCCAAGGAACAAAGGGATTACAGCCTGAGAAGTAAAAATCATAGCATTCATCAGAGAGCTCTTCTCACTGAAGTGAACCAACGGCATCAAGCTAAGACACTAACTCAGAGGACAAACACATACTATCCTATCTCTCCAAATTCCCACAGGATGTTGAAAAAGTCTCACAAATGTCCAGTGGATAAGGAGAGGCCACATTTCCCGAGCAGACCTCTAACAGGAGCGAACTAATCACAGCATCGAAGACCAGGAAATTTCATTTTCTTTTATGCTCTGCATATTCTAACAATAAAAGCCATGGCATCTTCAGGCTAAAGCTCTAACCATGCATCTCAACCACAAATTGCAGGTTTCTGCTTTGTCTGTGGGGTCTGAATATTCACTCAGAAACTAACAACCAAAGAAAGCCATTTGGGAAATAGCTGGACTGTGCTGAGACGGAGAGTGACACCGGAATGCCTTTTTAGCAGCTCACATGCAGCAATCTCCTCATAAGGGCTTTTACTGCCTCAGGTCAAGGCCTGCTCAAAATCCAGGTCAGCAGAGCCTCCTAAGTGCCAGTTGGACTGAGCTCTGGATGTTTGCCTCTCTAACTCACAAAGCAGCTACAAGGAAGTACTCATTGTCACTAATAATGCGAAGTACCCGCAAAGACATCAGAAAATCGCATTTTATAACTGGCAGAAGACACAAACCTAGCTTCAAAGCAGCAGATACGATGAAGGGTATTTCAATGGCTGTTACTGCATCATTTTCATAGAGGGTCTCAGCTGCAGTTGCCCAGGCCAGCCTTGACCTCCTGAGCAGCAAGCCACCTGCTCCAGTCTCCTGAACACCAAGGCTACTGATACAAACCACTGGGCCTTGTAGGATTTTAAAGATTTGTTTTTATTTATTTACTGGTTTATTACTTATGTACATGTGCACATAGCTACAAAGTCTAGAAGAGGTATTAGATACCCTGGAGTTGCAGTTACAGGCAGGTTTGAACTGCCCAACATGGGTAAGTAAGCTCGGGTCCTTTGGAAGACCAGTTGCTCTCTAATGCTCTGGGTCATCTCTCCAGACTCTTGCAAGAGGGTTCCTTACTCAATCATATGAGACCTTTCTTAACCTAGATACTGTCTTGTGTGTGTGTGTGTGTGTGTGTGTGTGTGTGTGTGTGTCTTTGAGCATATGTATGCTGTATGTGTGTGTAGTATATGTGCACACATGCAGAGGCCAGAGGGAGACACTGAGTATCCTGCTGTCATCTTCTATCTTACTCCTTAAAGACCCCGGGCCTCTCACTGGATATAGAACTAGGCTGGTGCTTAACAAACCCTAGCAATCCAGATTTCTCTGTTTCACATAGCAGCGGAGTGACCAGTACAGGAAACCTCACCTACGATTTTGTTCTGCTTCCATTGTTGTTGTTGTTTGAGTTGGTTTGGGTTTTTGTTTTCATTGTTATTTATGTGGACAATGGGATTCGAACTCACAACTCTGTACCTGCACGGCAAGCTCTCTTACCTGCTGAGCCATCTCATGGTGATTGTCTTCATTCACAGTCTCCTTGCCCAGCACTGCCATACTTCTGTACTGTACACAATGATTCTTCTAGTTTCTTTATTATCATTTATTTTTATGGGACTTGCACAAACCTCTGCAGCGCAAACACTACTTAAGAGTTAGTTCTCTCAAAGAATTCTCATTTATTGGGAAGTTTCCATCCCAAGCAGAAAAACATTCCTAGTCTTCCTCCATGTCAATCTCTCCTCAGGTGAACTTCTCCTACAATACTGTCACAAGTAATCATCACCATCTGCTCACATGTTTGCAAGTTCCGTATTAAGTGATAAGCAATTGGTTATCTTCAAAGATACACACACTTGCCATCTTTCTAGCTCTAAAACCTAGGAAAGTGTCTGACATTGAGGGAGGCCAGCTGAGATGAAACAATGAATAGGTAAACCACATACACAAAATACCACATAGTACTTGTGTTCAAATGTAGTTCTCCCACTGACAGCCTTTGGAACTGTGGACCATCTCTTCTATGGGTGGATAAATCTCCTCATCCATAAGACAAGTTATTGAGTGGTCCCAAAGAGTTACCCATAACTAAAGGGTGGGTACTTAGAACATGGACACTCTCTAGATTCTTAATAAATGGTAAACAGCAACACCATCACCACCACCACCAGGCTGAAGGTTGTTATCATCTTCCCCAGAGTGGCGGTGGAGCACAGTGGCCAAGATGCTGAATTTTACCAGTACGGTATACTTGAGTTCAAAGCTTGGCCAAGATGCTGAATTTTATCGGCACGGTATATTTGAATTCAAAGCTTGCTCCTTCATTTACTTGTTACTGATCTTGGAAAATTTGTTTCGCTTCTCTCTAATCTGGTTTGTTTCTAGAATAGGCATAATGAAAGCGCCCACATCGTTAAACTTGCGTAAAGCTCAATTAAATTATGTATATAGTAAAGCTGTGTCACCATAACAAGCTCTTCCCTACTGTAACTGGTTTTCCATCTTAAATCACTGTCAATATGCATGCCTTTGAGTGTTACATTGTTACATACAGGTATCCTTATCACTGTGGTACTTGTATTTGTGCCTTATTAGCAGAGGAAGGGAAGAAGAAATGTCACTGAAGGAGAAAATGTGTCATCCTTTCTATATGAAGCATAATGATTTCATAGAACTATTAAGAAAATAGAATTCACCATTTTATTTTATTTTTTACTGGGTTGGTACACAGTTGTAGTAGCCATGGGCCTTCTGGTAGTTAGGGCCATCCCTAGACTTTCAGTTATATTCTGTATAACATAGAGCAAGGAAAGGAGGAGGTATTGGCTTAAACTGAAAAATGGAACCTCTGCTGCTGGTGTTGTGGGCTGATTTTTAAGGCATGTTTAAGACTTTTAGGGTACAGCTTGATGATAGGCTACTAACCTGTCAGGGACAAGGGCTTAGGCTTGGTCACCAGGCATGAGGACAAAGTAGATACCATCCTTTCACTGGCTGAAGCGCTGCAAACTACTGCTGAGAGACTCCTCCAGCATAGGTGCTAGAGGTCACTTCAAGCTTCTGCCACCCCAGGCCCGGCCTTTACTCTCTGTGGAAATTCACCTGTCCACCCTGTTACTAATCTCAGCGTGGTGAAATCACATCTCAGTTCTGTTCTCCTTGAAGCCTCCGCTGCACCACTTGTTCTACTTAGATAATTCCATAAGGCTGTCTGACAGGGCAAACCCATCTTTTGAAACATCACCGCAAACCTCGTAGATTTCATTCCCGATATATTTTTGTTCCCAAATGTTTTTTTTCCTCTCTGTGAATCTCTGTGAAATCGCACTATGAAAGAGTTAGAACTAATGCCTGAGCAATCAGAGACCTTGCAAAGGCTCAAAGAAGAAAGGCGGGGGGGGGGGGTTGTTAAATTTGTGGTATGCTAATGGGATCATTCAGTGCCTTCACCATAAAAAAGCAAAGACACATTTCTCTCTGACTCTTCCTTTTCCTTTCCTCATCCTTTATCCTCCTTCTCCATCTCTAAAGATGAAGGTTAATATTAAGCATCACATTAATGGTTGTCAAATCAATCATGATTTCCTCTGAGTTATGTTACACAGAAGCAACACGCTTTGTCAGAAATCAAAGAAAAGACAGTGCCAAAAGTGGATGAGCTAATGTAAAATCACTTACTTCGGCACTCTAGAGACAGAAACCCCCTTAATATTTAATGTAGTCATTAACCTAAGAATAAGAAAGAGAGGATAATGGATGGTCTACTCTCTTAGCCTATGGGACAGGGTATGAAGTGAGCTGTCCCTTCTGGGATCAAATTGACACATGTCTAAAATCCATAAAGTGGGTCACAGGTGAAGGGAATTGGAAAAGTCCCAAAACTCCCAGATGTATGGTGCTGAGTGGACACTTGAGCTTGGCAGTCATGCCTGCCATTCACCGCGCTGCAAGATCCAGAAGCTGTGTCAACTGAATTGCTCAATTAACTTGTTATGGCAACAGATGCGCTGTCCCCAGTACATATGGTCAAGCTCCAGCAAATAATCAATTATTAAAAGAAACTATCTCCAAGAAGCATTAATCCATCAGGATATTGAAGGGTTTGTTTTTGTCTCTGTTTAGATTTGGTTATCATAGAAAGAGATGTCTGCTTTCACTTGATGGCTGCCCAGGGTTGTCCCAGAGAGCCGGGCTGTCAAAAACAATTGAGAAAGCAGACCGGGAAAATGCAGGCCAAGTCTATAGCAGCAAAAGCCATCTGAAAAGAACTTCAAGATGGGAATAAGCTGATGCTGTGAACACTTACACAGCCATAAAGCAGTGTGGGCTGTGTTCACCTTCAAGCAAGTTCAGGCCAAGACAACAGAGCCAATTCAATCATTTCCCACAAGCTACGGGATTACTATTATCCCATTACTGCTGCTTTATTTAATCAAAAAGTTTCTATTATATATTATCTTCTCTGATGTGAATTTCCAGGGATAACCAATAGTTCAATCTCATCAAGGTCATCATCAATTATGCTATTTTCATGTGCAATCAACACCTCAGCCTCACCAATGCAGATGCCATCTGCTTTCTTCTTCTTTCAACATGAGTCCTGTCATTCAGGGGAAGTTTTTAGATACTTAAAAACTCACCATCTCAGGAAAATAAGTGAGGAATTGGCTCAGAGAGAAAAGTATTTGCCATGTAAGCTTTAGGGCATGGGTTCGAGTGATAGTTTCCATAGGACAGCTGAGTCTGTCCATGATGCCAGGTGCTGTTACTCCAGAAATGGGGGGGGGGAATAGTGGATCTCAGACGCTTACTAGTCAGCTAGTATGGCAAAACACTTGAGCTCCAGATTCAATTAGAGAGCCTATCTCTAAATAACATGGGAAGTCACCAAGGGAGGTAGCTGATGTTTACCTCTGGCTTCTACAGGCCAGCGTGGTGTGTGTGTGTGTGTGTGTGTGTGTGTGTGTGTGTGTGTGTTTATGAGTCACTAGTATTGCACGCATGCACTCCCGCATACACACACACACACACACACACACACACACACACACACACACAGGCTATGTAGACCAGATTCCAGGTACCTGGGAACAAAGCAAAGGCTGGGCAGGTGCAGCAGCTGGCCTGTAATCCCAGCAGTCAAGAGTTAAAACAGACAGAGGGTTTTCAGGGGAGCATGCTAGCTGTACTACCTGAATATGTAATCCCTGGATTTAAATAAGAGAGCCTGCCTGAATATATAAGATGAAGACCTATTAAGGAGGACAGCCAAGTAAACATCTGGTCTCACACAAATTTTCACATACATGCATATACACCCATACCCACACATGCACCTACACACATGGAAATATGCACACACACAGTCACATACACATGCCAAAACGATTAAATGAAAATAAGCAAGTGGTTTCTGAGTCAGAACAGAAGGTGTGAAAAAAAATGAATATCAAAGACTTTATCAATAGATAGACCTTAACAGCTGTCCAAGATAACCAGGTCATGGTAGTGGCTAGGTTTTCTACCCAAAATGGTTTTGGGAATTAAGAGTATTTTATCATGTGTTTTGTTGTTGGTGGTGGTGTTAAACTTGATAAAGATGTCTTACACCAAAACCATCCGTGTGACTGAAGCTGCCAAGAGCAGCAGGCATGTCATCATCTACCTGCATTTGAAATTAACAGATATTTAAAAGAAAAAATTAGGCTTCTCAGTTGATTCATCTTGATTTCTTGAAAGAAGTCTGTTTATAGCAATCCATAATTAAAAATAAAGACGTTCCAAGCTAAGGGTGCTATTATGCCCAACAGGTGGGAGGTGCAAACAAGAGGATTCATTCCTCAAGGTCTTCCTCAGCTGTATGTCAAGCGGACAGCCCATTTAAAAACCCTGTCTAAATTATACAGGAAAGAAGGAAGGAAGGAAGAAATTTCTATTGAAAATATAATATTCTGAGTTCTGTCAGAATGTCATGGTAGAACTGGCTCTTAGCTCTTACACCTGGATATTAAACTTCTCAAGAAGACAAAGAAGGAAGTAGTAAGAACTTTTTGGACAAAACACATCTCTAAGTATCTATTAATCGAACTGTGTGTACTTCTCATCACTTTCCACTCTCTCTCTCTCTCCCTCCCTCTCTCTCTCTCTCTCTTTCTCACCAGTGACCACAATACTGAGTGATAATGAGTTCAGGAAAACAAAAACCTCACTTCAGTCCACCCTCTTCAATCCCACAAGACATCAGATATTGCATAAACACTGACCTAGATCTTCTAATTATGAGAATTTATCTATCCTCACACAAAACATCAAAAAGTACGCCAAGTTGTAGGTAAAGGAATCTTTTAAGACCAATCACTGTACATCCAAAAAAAGAATATTTGATGACTCACAATACAAGGCCTGAAACATACTTTGAGCAGACATCTCCCATTTTGACTTTTTCAGACATACTCTTGACCTGGTAAATTTTCAGATCACAGAAACTCCAGAATGGGCTGGAAGCTAAATTAGAGTTTTCCATTAAAGGTTGTAAGACCATAGAAATCCAGGCTGTGCTCTTGGCCTTTCTTTGTACCCTGAATAATTGATGAGCTGAGTTTTCTCTCTAGAAAGAAATGTAGCATTGAGGGCAGCAAATTTTGCACAGGGAAGAAAGAATACAGAAAACAAACAGATTACGGAAAGCAACACATCAGACAGCAGCCAGCCTCAGAAGCCCTCACGAATGGAAATTTTCCCTCCAAGAAAAAGGAACAGCATTAGAGAAAGTTTTCCCAACACTAACTATGGAGGAGTCTGCCAGCTGATTGGTTCTCTTCCCATAATTGTAAAAACAGCTTTTTTAGTCTTATAAACACTGTTATTGTTTCAAATTTATTTTAGTGTTGGAGAGGAAGTTCAGCCCTCTTCCCATATTGCATGCTAGGCAAACATTCAGCCACTGAGCTACATTCTAGCCCTGAAGAAGCAGTCAAGGTCATCAGCAACTTAAGAAAACCTGCTGAAATGGAACAAGTTTAATAATAGGCAGATCACTAAAGAATAAGAGAATTGCAGGAAGTAACGATTTCTATTAAACGATCTCTATTAAATAGAGATAACAATCCTATTAAACTATATAAACATATTTTCCAAGAGGAAAAGTGTTTCCTTCATAAAATAGGTATGCCACTTTAGGCATACTTAAAGTGGACATTTACGAAAAAGAATTTTACAAAAACAAAAATGAAACAGTTTTAACACACACCAGTATAACATGAAGACAAAGTTAAGAGAAGTTCACAGAAATAAATTTTTAAAAAGACAAACATAAAGAAGCCACTAATAAGCCCAGCATGCATCAGGAAGAATTCCAAAAAGATAAGTCAGTGATAACATGATAGAGAAAATTAATTTTAAAAACTAATAAAATTTTACCAAATTGAGTTTGATTATTTCAAACTCCCAGAACAACAGCTAGGATCTGACAATGGAAAGGACAATCAAAATTCCTGAGCAATGGGGACAATGAGGAGCTTCTATATACTCCCAAAGCAGGAAAATCAGTTTACCACTGCTCCAAGCCCAGAGAACAACACAGAAGAGGAAATGGGGGGAGTTTAAGAATTAGATGATAGGAGGGATGCTGAAATGCTGTCTTCTAGATGTGTTGTGGCTTCTGCAATCATCAACAAACAGTGGCTGTGGATACCTGCCAAGAGCTGCATCAAATAAAAAGATATAAACATAGGGCGGGTTACTCAGGAAGAAATAGGGGATCAGCAGGAGTAAGAATAATGAGAAAAATGGAGGTGAATGTGATCACTATATACTGTATACGTGCATGATTTTTTTCAAATAAGAAATAATGTTTGAAAAATAACATAATTTCTCAATGATCACTCTGGGATCTGAAAATGCATATAATTCCTACAAAATTCTAATTTTTAAAACTATTTTTAATTTAAAATGTAATATATACTCTAGTAATCAGAAAATGAAAGAGGAAGATGAAATATTTTTAAATAATTAACTTGAAAATTTGCTTTTCAACATCTTTCCTGAGGACTCTCTCGAAGGGACTCCTACCATCCTACAAAGGAACTCCTAGTTAGGAATAAACTAACCAACATTACAATGCATGGAAGTGCAATAGCAAAAGCAGGATCTTTTGAGAAATCTCATCACAATCTCAGCTATTCCTACATGGTTTCTGATGGAAATCATTCAAGACTTGACCAAGAAGATGAAAAAGTCAGGACAAATGAGAGTCTCTTTGATTGAAGCAAAAGCTGGGACTCATAGCCAAATTTGGGCACAGTGCAGGTAATATTATGAAATAAGGGGGAGATAGAAAGACCTGGAGGGGGCAAGAACTCCAAAAGGAGACCAACAGAGAAAAAAATAAACTGAGCCCTGGGGACCCTGCAGACACTGATAACCCAACCAAGGACCATGCATGGAGAGGACCTAATTCACACCCTGCCCCTCTCAGAATAGCTCATAGACTCAGTCTCCAAGTAGGTTTCTTAGTAAGGGGAGGAGACACTTTCTCTGGAATGAACTAGTGATAGGCTCTCAGATCAACTCCCCCTTAAGGGGTGGGGGGGAGGGTGCAGCCTTGCCAGCCCACAGAGGAAAACAATGCAGACAGTACTTATGAGACCTGGTAGGCTAGGGTCAAATAGAAGGGGAGGAAAAGCTCACCTATCAGTGGAGTAGGGGAGGGGCAGAAGGGGAGAAGAGGGTGGGAGAGTGGGATTGGGAGGAGACGAAGGAGGAGGCCATACCGGGATACAAATTAGATAAATTGTAATAAATGATAATAATAATAATAATAAATTAAAACAAAAAACAAGACAATAAACTGCACAATGGCTGGTGCAATCAGTGACAGTTCAGAACATGTCAGCCCTGTCACCCTGTTAAAGTTCAGAAATAACTGATGGAACACAAGAAGCCAAAACTGAAACTTTATATATATTTTTTAAATTTTTATTAATTATACTTTATTCACTTTGTATCCCTCCCTTCTCCCCTCCTAATCTCACCTTCGCTCCCCTTCTCCACACATGCCCCTCCCCAAGTCCACTGATAGGGGAGGTCTTCCTCTTCTTCCTTCTGATCCTAGTCTATCAGATTGGAAGGGGATTGTTAATAACTGGAAAAAGAATGAGCTGTGCAATACAGTAAGTAAGGCCTAACTTAGAATGTGGCTCAACTGTTTGTATAAAGGTTTTACATGGTTGTAACAAAGTGTGCCCCAGGCACCAATTAACAAAGGAGTGGATGGTGCATTTTTGCCAAGAGAATGAGGAAAGGAAAGTTGTACTTTTGGGGGCTGAGGGATGTGGGAGCTAAAACTTCCCACAGCAAAATGTAGCTAAGCATTTTTTCAAAACACTCCAAGCAAAAGAGAACACAAATTTAACTTGAAAAGTATATTTTTAGGAAGTTGGGGGTAAGTTCACATACAGGGGCTAAAATGTTGAAAATTCTTGTCATTGAGAGTTGTAAATTTTGGGTGGTAGAAAAAAGATGAAAGAAAATTTTTTTTTCTTTTCCTATTTCCATAAGCCTCCTAAAACTATTATCTTTTAGCCTTGGTATATAAGAAGCAATGGTACAATTTTACATACAAACAAATATGTCTGTTGCTTCAACACAATGTACATGAAAATAGAAACATATTGAAAGGCAGGTTTCCATAGTGTTATAAATACAAAGCCAATGAATCCTGTGTCATCATCCATCTTTGCCTCTTTGGTGGCCTTTTGACCTTGTGTACTTAACCTCACCACCTCACCACATGTGCTCCACAACTTCTGTATGAAAAATTAAAAAAAGAAGAAGAAGAAGAAGAGAAGAAGAAGAAGAAGAAGAAGAAGAAGAAGAAGAAGAAGAAGAAGAAGAAGAAGAAGAAGACAAGGAGGATGAGTCGGGAGAGAGACAGTTTAATCAGTAAAATCATTGTATCTTAGACACGGGGACCTGAGTTCAATCCCCAGCACCTACATAAAAGGCAAGTATGGTCCCAAGCAGATACAATCACAGCTCTGGGGACATGGAAACAGAAGAATGGTATATAAGTAGCAATGACATAATTACACATTCAAACAAATATATTTATTCCTTCAACTCAATGTACATGACAATAGAAGCGTATATAAAAAGGTATAGATAGTACTATGAATACAAAGCTAGCAGTCTAGCCACGTTGGTGAGCTTCAAGCCAAGGACATAGCCTATATCAGAGACAGTGGAGGACATTTTGACCTTGACCCCTGAGGTTATCCTCTAGTATATACAGGTAGCCATGCACACGCATATATGAAGACATACAATAACAATTTTAATATAAAACAATAAATATTCCTCTAAGTTTGTATCTTGATGACATAAGAGATAAAGTAAGATATGTGAAAACCCGTTGGTTTCAGTCACCCATCTTGAAAACAGGTTCTTGTCGCCTGGGCCCACAAGGAATCAGAAAGACACACTGCCAAGTTATCTCCTACTACCGAGTCTAGGACACTGCGAGAATTGCCTCTAAGCAAACAAACACACAATCGATGGCTGCAAATGGCTCGCTGACTGGGAAAGTTATCAGTTTTATTCCAAGAACATGTTTTTTAAAAAGAAAACAAATGTTTTAAAAAGAAAATCTGCTTATTTGTTTTATTTTTAAAATAGCTACTTATTTTTAACTTATTTCAGTGTAAAAGACACAGTCCATACTAGACCTCTAGATGAGTTTTAAGGAAAACACACACACACAAAACTAAAAACAAAAACAAACAAACAAACAAAAAAAAAACCTGCCCTTGAAAAATGTTAAGGAACAGTAAAATGTTTTCTTTTTTTCTTTCTTCATTTGTTTATTTACTTATTTACTTATTTTTATTTTATATGCATTGGTGTTTTGACTTCATGTATGTCTGTATGAGGGTGTCAGATCCCCTGGAACTGGAGTTACAGACCACTGTGTGCTACCATGTAGGTGCTGGGAAATGAACCTGGGTCCTTCAGGGTTCTTAACCACTGAGCCATCTCTCCAGCCCCAACACAGTAAAGTGTTTTAAAACTGCTCATAAGACAAAGTTAATAGGTATGGATGGGAGCTCCTGGGAGTGTTTGGAAAGCATCCCAGTGTGTGAACGACTATCAGGAGGTAGGAAGAAGGATGCAGAATCACTGATGTCTCAACTAAGGGGCTGAATAGAGTTCTCACATCTGCTGCAACAGCCTTAACAGTGTGACTGTGTAGAACAGGACCAAACAGAGAGCAGTGACTTTTGTCCATACCGAGAAAGAAACTCACACAAAAATTAGTAACCCTCTGAAGAAACGAAAGAAAATCACTGCACAGGTTACAAGGAAACTTCTGCCACAGGGATAAAGTTACAGAAGACAAAGTGAATCTGAAGTTTGCCTTCTCTGGGATCCCATTCATACCACAATCACAAATGCTACTCATGGTCAAAAGAGAAAGGGAACTTCATTACATGGAGGGAGCTCCATCAACTCAATGGAAAGAGAGCATAATATTACTCAGTCATGATGAAAGAGAATTAAAAAGAAAAAGAAAAAAGGAAGAAATCAAGCAGCATTCCAAAGCACACCCCAACAAGCAGATATCATTTTGCTCTTTACCCGTAATTGCTTCAAGATTGTGCCAACACAGCCTATTAAAGTATAATGTAAACAGACTCTCTTCACACCCCAAGGAAAATAGCCAAGAAAGGATGTATTACCTAAAGATATGAGACCTGAATACTAGTTAAGGATATTGAACTGTAGAAAGATGAGCCACCTCCAGAATCAATACCAACGTTTTAGTTAGGACCTTGAGGGTGTGAGCTGGCCTTATTGACTGCAGCCAGCTCCATTCTGTTGAACCAGTGACAGCTGATGAGACTGTACCCTGGGGTGGAGTTACCACCCAATTCATCAGCGGTCCTTATCGAGCCATAACCAGTGAGTGAGACCTGAAAAGTCTTCCTAAAGCCAAGTTATCCTAGTGGAGGGATAAATATTTCCTTTTGATGTCTTCCTAATTTTTTTTTCTTCATGAGCAGCTCTTCAAAATGCCTAACCCTAGAACTAGTGCACAAGAAACATTGCCTCAGACCTGCTTTATAACCTTAAAAGTAATTATAGCAAGATCATTTCTGGTCATGATGTGTGCATCCGTGAGTAAAATCGTCTCAGTCAATAGAAATATTGCAAATAATATTTAAATAACCTGATAGTTATTGCATACTATTTCTATTGATACTTAAAATGGGCATAATGTAGTAAAACTTACTACTGAATCATAATCTTGATAAAAATGTAGCGATAAGAAAATCTTTGGCACATGATTAGAGTAAGCAGTGGTAGTATTAACATGATACACTCAATAGTAATTAGTGTTGTACTTGATGGTAGAGCTAGCAGATCACGGTCATTGTTAATGAACTTTACATGAATGATTGAACTCATGTTTTATATCGGTGGGGGTTTTGACTGCTGTTAATGAAAATTCATGTGTTTACCTGTATTCACAGACTATCGATGTATTCCTAACCAGTGCTCTATGACACATATATACATACATACATACATAGATGCAGATCACACATTTGATATATGATTTTATATTTACAAATATAATATATTAGTTAGTCATTCATATAGTTAATATAGTCATTAATATAAGAGGAATATATTGTTGCTCCTCCTCAGATACTCTTGCTAAGAAATAATCAGTATATTTAAAGATAAAAATGGTGAACAATGTTTCACTTGTCCCTTTGTATCAAGTATCAACAAAGGCATTATACACACAAGCCACAAGACACCTTTGTCATAAACTGTTTCCTTTCTTGCTACAGACCAGAGTTTATGTCCTCAGGTGTGCATGCTAGCTCCAGTGAGGACAGCTGATGAGCAGAAAGCCGAACAGTTTTACAAAAGTTGTCCTGAGAATTAGAGCCAAGTGTGGTGGGGCAGGCCTGTTACTTCAGGGTTCCAGATTTGGAACTGAAAGACCATAGTTTTGAGGCTAAGAAGATTACATAGCAAGACCCTCTCAAAAAAAAAAAAAAAAGAAAAGAAATAAAGAAAGAAAGGAGGCAGAGAGAGAAGGGAAGAAGAAAAGAGGGTCAGATCACAAGGACTACTGAGAAAGAGAAAAAATCAGAAAAAGAGGCTTTCATCCCGATGGGAGGAGAGAGGACTCTTATGCTGACATCCTCCCTCCTGCCAATGCTCAGAACAGATACATATCCAGGTTGGAGTAGAATCCAGGCTGAGGCTGAGAGCTCACAGCTCTGTTGACATGTTCTTCAGACATCAAAACAAACAAAAGAAGCAGGCTTTCTTTATTTATAACTAGCCTCGGCTTCCGTTCAAAAAGCTGAGTTCTCACCCTGTTAGTTGTGAAAATAATAGGCCACAGATCTGGACTGGTCCTCTGCTGGGATGTGCTGATCCCAAGAGACTACAGAGAAGGGCAATGATCACACCTGGGTGGACTCAGGGAGCTGTGCTGAAGCCTCTGCACAGCTGTGGTACTCAGAACTCGTGTTCTGCACCACGCCTCCCTTTGCACCATGCTTTTCCATTCTAGGAGATAGTGGACAGACCAGAGCAGTCGAAGGCTGATGGGCACTCACCTATGATATGCTGATAATCTGACAAGCAAGGAACAGAAGGTAGACGCTCTTGCCTGGAGTTGTGAAATATGTTTGCCTAACCCATCTGCAAATGTTTACTGTGTGTGCCCAGCAAGGCTACTTTTCAAACTGAAGTAGCATCGGAGTGAACGCTCACTTTGTGAAGTCCCATTTGTGTACAACCCTGCAAATGAACTTACCCTTGCTACGCTGTGGCCACCTGATGCTGTGATGAGCCTCTTCTGAGCCAAGGTCATTGTCAAGCTCCGTCTACATGTCTCTGCTACTGCTGCTGTGAGTTCTGGAGGAATAGTTCAGTTCACCCGAGGTGTAACTGACAGCCTCTGGAAAGATCTTCTTTTAAAGAATATTGGACTGAATCCTGTAAAAAAAGACACCCAAGAATGGCTGATAAGGTGACTAAGTTCTAGACCTGACAGATCAGTAGTGGGCATGGCTCCCGGGAAGAGAACGTGGTCAAGCTACCTATTGATGAGTCATTTTTAGCAATTTTCTGTTTCCCCTGTAGACAGACAACCCTTTATTTACTTGATTTGCCTAAAACATTTTTTAAAGTCTTAATCATTTTTAAAGCATGAAATTGCAGTTTGGATAATGAGCTAATTCTGCCTGTGTATATAAGGAGAATATGTAACAAGTTTATTACTTCTTTTGAAGAAAATTGCATTCTGTTCCCTCTGCCTGCTTCTAACACTGAACTAGAATTAAACATTTAATTCTTAACAATTTTCTTCTATCACATATGACTGATTCTTTTACTTATGGTTTTACTGTAATACTGTTAAATATTAAATAAGTACTTTGGAATCTAGGGAGATGGCCCAGTTGGCAAAATGCCTGTTGTGCAAGCATGAAATCCTGAGTTCAGATCCACAGAACATATATATAAAAGACCTGGTGTCCAAGCACTAAGAGAGTTGGTATGGAGAGAGGTAGGTCTGGCCAGCCAGCCTACAGACGCACTTTCACAAAGGGAAAAGCATCTCTTACACAGCAAACAGAATCCTTTTTCTAAATACAGCTATTCCCAGGAACCAACTTGTCTTGAAGATGATCTGTCCTCACCCAAAAAGTAAAACTCCAACAAGTGAGAGACCCTGTCTCAAAAAATGAAGGTGGAGAGCAATTAAGGAAAAACACCAGATGTGACCTCTGGCCTCCACACACAGGTGTCTATGAGGGCATATTCCCTGAATGCAGTCTGCACATCCCCACATTGACAAACATACTTGCCTCACATACAACATACAGTCACCCACCTAAATAAATGTGTCCCTTTGGAAAAACAAGTTTTTCTAAATGATCATTATTAACTAATCAGGTAATAGTTTCCTATTAAAAAATTTAATAAAATAAATTTTAAAATACATAGAACCTATATTCTGAAATTTAAAAAGCTTTTTAAAAATATAGTCTTTTAAATATGTTCATAAATTCTTATAAATTTAAAAGGCTATTTAAAATGCAGTTTTTTAATATATTTATAACTTTAGGTTGAAAGAAATTAAATTTAAAAAAATTGATATCTGTGATTCCATTTTTTTCCCCTTATACCCAGAAATCCTCAGCTACACACTGCTTCAATATTCTATAAGCTGGATCTGCTTTTAAGATGGCTTGGTCTGAATTATTTTGCTGTAGGGTCATTCTCCACACTGCACAAGAAGAGATCATCATTTTAGGAAAACCACAGGAACCAAATCTTTAATATAGTTAGATAGTCACATTATCTCTCAGAGATGACAAACGGAATTTGTGAGAGTTGTTCAAATAAGGTACATATAACAATCTTGTGTTTCTATGTTTATATCTCACGTTGAAAGCATACACAAACCCAATTCAAAGGAAAAGAGTCTCACATGTTAGAAAAGGAATTTTTCCTAAAGCCAGCTTTCCCTGTGAATTTTGTTGTTGTATGGCTTATTCTCACCCCCAAAAAAATACAACCCAAAGAACAAGGTTAGCAGTGTATGCTCCACCGTCGTCTTTAGCATCAGTTAAAATGAGATTCATCTTACATCCCTCAGAAGGGCACGATCTTTTGAGATCAAAACCTCAAAAGACAGCACATGTGGATGTGGAGCTAGTGGAGCATTCCTCCATTGTTGGTGGGAGTTTAACTTTACACAACAACTTTGAAAATCAATTTCATGGTTTCTCAGAAAATTGGGAATAGTTCTACCTCAAGACCCAGCTATACCACTCCTGAGCATATACTAAAAAGATGTTCTACCATACTGCAAGGACACTTCGTCAACTCTGTTCACAGCAGCTTTATTTGTAATAGCCAGAATCTGGAAAAAAAAAAAAAAAAAAAAAAAAAAAAAAAAAAAAAAAACAACTAGATGTCTCTCACCTCTCACCCAAATAATGGATGAAGAGAAAATGTGGAATTGTTACATGGGGGAATACTACTCGGCTATTAAAAACAATGACATCACACAACTTGCAGGCAAATGCATGGATTTAGAAAATATCATCCTAAGTGGGGTAACCCAGACCCAGAAAAATACACATGGTTTGTACTCACTTATAAGTGAATATTAGTCATAAAATACAGGATAACCATGCTACAATCCACAGATACAAAGAAGCTAAGTAACAAGGAGGGCCCAAGGGAGGATGCTTAAATCTAACTCAGAAGGAGAAATAAAACAGGCAAGGAAGGTAGATGAAGGGAGGGAACTGGGTCAAAGAGGAGTTGGGGAGGAGAACAGTAGGGATCATGCACAGGGAGGACTGAGGGAGAAAGAATTAAGAAAGAAAACTTAAATCAGTGGGGGAGGGGGCAGCTGTGAAATAAGCCAGAAAAATAAGACAAGGGAAATCCCCAGGAATCTTTGAGGGTGACTCTAGCTAAGACTCTCAGCAACAGGGGATCTGAAACCTGAAATAGCCACCTCCTATAATCAGGAAAAACTTCCGATGAAGGGATGCGGACAACAAACCCACCCACAAAACCTTCAACCCAGAATTTGTACAACCTATAAGAGGTGCAGGAATAAAGACCGAACAGAAATTAAAGGAATGGCCAACTAATGACTGGCCCAACCTGAGACCCATCCCATGAGAGAGAGCCAGCCTCTGACACTATTAATGATGTTCTGCTGTATTTGCAGACAGGAGCCTAACATAACTGTCTTCTGAGAGGCTCCACCCAGTAGCTTATAAAAACAGATACAGAGACCCACAGGCAAACATTAGGTTGAGGTCAGAGAATCTTGTACAAAAGGGGGAGGAAGGATTGAAAGGCCCAGAGAGGACAAGAAACCACAAGAAAACCTACAGAATCAAATAACCTGGGCCGGTAAGGGCTTGTGGAAAGTGAACCACAAACCAAAGAGCATGCATGAGATGGACCTAGGTCCCCTACACAAATGTAGCAGATATGCAGCTTGGTCTTCATGGGGGTCTCCTACCAACTGGAGCAGGGGCTGTCTCTGAGTCTGTTGCCTGCCTTTGGATCCCTTTCTCCTTACTGGGCTGCCATGTCTAGCCTCAGTAGGAGAAGATGCACCTGTTCCTACTGCATCTTGATATGATGCAAGACAATCTGATATCCATGGGAGGCCTCCCCTGCTCTGAGAAGAAAGGAGGAGGGATGAAAGGAGGGAAGGGGAGAGAGGGCTGAGAGGAAAGGAACGGAGGGAGGAAAAGCTTTGATAGGGATATAAAGTTTTCAAGATAAAAGTAAATAAGGAGAAAAAAGTTGTCTTCGCTGTAATCACAGGTAGTTTTCATGCTGCTCGAATTAATATGAATAGCAAATCAAACATTTTGAGGTAAAAATCAGAAGGCTCTGTTTAGTGATATAAATGAATCAACAGAGCCCAACCCTATGAGAAGGGGTACACTAACCAGAATGTGCCCCTTCCCATATGTAGCATGTGCCATTTTCACCACTGAGAACACAACCAAAACACATTGGTTTGTCATTTACATATCCACACTGTTTATGCCCCTGAGCAATCCACATGTCACATAAAATGGACATGAGGTAAATCGGTTATTGCTCTGAGTTCCCAAGTAGTACAAAAGCTTACAACACTAAACAACAGAGGAAAGACAAGACCAGGAACTTTGGTAATGCCATAGGTGAGTTTTTGTCTCCTTGGTTTTTGGTTGGTTTGGTTTGGTTTTTTCTTTTTTTATCCGTGGTTGCACAGAACACATAAAACAAAGAATTGGGAGCTTTTTCAGATACAAAAGAGAAGCCATGCATCATTGCAGAAGCTGGATGTTTATAGAATCAGAACAAAGTGTTTTTGCAGTAAATGAGTCCAACATAGCCTTGAACACTGGAAATAAATGGAAAGTATTATCTTTGTGAAAGGCATGGTTTAAATATATCTAAAGAGCTGTGTTTGTTTCCATTGCTACTCTCAAAAAGATCATGCTGAAACTTTGTCCTTTTGTATACCAGCAACACAGAAAACAGAAACTGCAACTTATGTAAACTTATATAGCTGACCTGCAGAAGGTTCTCTAAAATGGAACCTTTCTTTCCATAGGCCACTTCAGCTTACAGTGTCGCACTTACTTTTTTATCTCCTACCCAAGAAATGACTTAATTGCATTAAGAGTTATCAGTTATTTTTAATTTAACCCAACCAAGGCTCCAGTGTCTGCCAATCCTGACTTGGTCTCTCCATCAGCTCTTCCTATTCTAACTTCATGTTTAATTTGCTTGGATCTTGGATCTTCCTTTTCACTCTCTCCTCCTATTCCTGTTCATCCTCCTTTTTCTCCTAACCCCCCAGTCCTCCTCTTCTCTTCTTCCTCTCCCACTCTACCTGCCTTCCCCCATTCTTTGAGCAGGTTCTCGCTGTGTAGACCAAGCTAGCCCATGATTTCAGTTTATCTTTAGCTGGCCTTGAACTGTCAGCCTCATGAATGCTGGAATTCCAGGTCTTCTTTAAGTGAACATTTTCTACAATTATTCCACCATCTGTGGATTCCAGTGGTGCTGACATAGGAATACTAACTATTCAAGATGTCCATTTACTCTTGAAAAAACACCTCTGAGTCCCAGGTTTGTACAGACAAGCATCTACAGTGCATCGTTACCTGAAATGCAACCGAAAGAAACCAAGCCCAAAAATATAAAGCTAAAAATCAGGCATTTTCCTTCTCTGTTTTCTACCTTGAGTGGTTGTAAGGCCATCTACCAAGTCACCAGTGAGAGACTTCCTGTCACTCAAACCCACTTGACTGCAGTGACACAGTGTAGACCTTGCCTTGAAGCTGCCACTCCCATTAGCATAATTATCATCCCTATCGGTGTGGTAGGTCCCACTGTTACCTCTACTTCACAGGTGAGGAGACTGAATCTCGTGGAAGTTATGCAAATCTCCTTGAACTACATACTTAACTTGTGGTCGAAACAGTGTTGTGGTCTAGCTTGTCTGATCATCCCCTATCACACTACACTTTGCTCAGCTGTGTCAGTCCTACTGATACATGTCTCTTGATTTCCTCTCCCATTCCTCATCTCCACTGTCATGGATTAGAAAGTTAGTTATGACTCTCCTCATAGACCAGAAAAGAAAAATTTTTTAACTGGCTACTCTGCTCCACACTTTACCTCAAACCCTTCTTTCTCATGACAATTTCTAAAAATAGATGCTTGGAATAATTGCCACTCTGTTTTTAAATAGAATTACTTTCTTTAACAAATATTAATGTCTCTAAACATGTTTTGGTTTGGTAGATATGTTGGTTGCCTGAAGGATGGGTTGATTGTTCTTGCAGAGGATTTTGGCAGAACTAAGGGAAAGCTGTTAAAATTAGCATCCTAATCTACTAACAACTTCTTCAAGCACTTTTCCCTCTCTTGGGAAACATTCCACTGTGTCTAGGCTGGTTTCCTAATTATTCTAAGATGTAAGTTTAGGGGAATGTACAGGAAGGTCTTACATGCCCAGGAAGCTACATAGACACCATCACTCCATGCTTCCATAGACCCACACGGACATATCTTATTATATATGTTTACCCTTTACAGTATATGAAAGTGAACTTCAGCCCAGGAAGCACTAACTTTGTAACTCAAAGGCTTGGAGACCATTGTTCCTGGTGTCAACCCACTGTGGAGAGTTTATTCCCTAATTTATCTCTGTCCAGACTGTTACTGAAAAATATATAGAACTACATTTAAAATAAACCATGGATTCTCACTTTATATGGAAGGTAATGAATAAGAGAAATTTTACAAGAGGTGATGGAAGTCAGATGGCACATATAAAAGAGTTCAATATGAAAGAGAACAGACCATGAAAAGATGAAGGACTTGGCTTCATTTTCCTAGAGATTATGGAAGGTGGCTTGGACCGTGTAGCCCATCTGTTGGCACAGTGTGATGCCTGACTCAGTACACACATCCTTTTTGGTGCTCTGTGTTTGATGGTGCCTGAATAACCTGGGAAGAAACAATCAGAAAAGAGACTATTTTATAAATGTGGAACAATCTGGTATTTTCTGAGCAAGAGAACTGGTTGTCTTGACTTGAGCTATGTAGCTATTTCACTCTGTTACACTGAACTGGGGATAAGACAGTCTCCCATTCAGGGATATTTTTTCCTATGTCAATGTGGTTTTCTTAAATAATGAGGCTCTCAAAGGAGTCTGGCTGTATATTAATGTGAGCAAACTTAGTAGACACTCAGCTATCATTTTAATCACCTAAAACCAGAGATCTGAAAATAGCAGCACATGGCAGAGTTACATTTCACCTCTTTATCACAGTATTTAACATCATTTATAATTAAAATATAATTATGTTTTCCTCCTTCTCTTTCCTCCCTCCAACCTCTCCTCCTTGTTTTCTCTCAAGTTCATTACCTCCAGGTCCTCCCCTATTGGTGGACTAGGGGAGGGGCATAGGAGAGAGGGTGGGATTGAGAAGAGACGAGGGAGGGGGCCAGAACCTAGATACAAAGTGAATAAGTTGTAATAAATAATAATAATTAAAATTTTAAAAAATCATTGCCTCCTTTGTTTTGTTATGACATTAACATCATTGTTTTAACAGAGTAAATGTTTAAATTTACCAAAATTCCTATAATTATATAATTTCACTGATGTAACTATTGGCTTGAACTTGGCACAAATCTAAATCCAGCCCTGGAAACAATTGCTAGTTCCTCTTCCTTAGTCCCAAATACAAGCAATGAGGTCTGAGCAGATTGTCAGCATGTCTGAGAAAATAGAGTAGCTCTGACTTTCTACTTCACTGGCGAAGCTTGGGTTTTGCAATTCTATTGTTGCAGGGGAAGGCTGCCTGCATCTCAAACCTACTGTTTTCTCTTAGTTTAGTTGAACAGGGATGTCAGGGGACAAGAACCCAGCAACCTTTGGCTACTCCAGAAACAAAGGAGCAGTCTTCAAGGGCTGTTATCAACAATGACCCCTTCTTTGCCATCTCCTGAATTGGTGTTCTGTGCTTCCACTAGAGAATCAATTCCCAAGAAAGGAGCTTGAGTCATGAACCCACTCACTTTTTAACTAAAAAGTAAAACTCTGTTCTCTCTCTCTCTCTCTCTCTCTCTCTCTCTCTCTCTCTCTTCCTCCCTTTCCCCCTCTTTTCTTACGTTTCCCCCTCCTTCCCTCCAACCTTCTCCCTCTATCACTTCTTTTGTTGCTTCTTTTGTTCATCCCTCCTTTCCTTCTCTCTCCCTCCTTCCCCCTCTTTCCTTCTCTCTCTCACACATTATTCCTCTCCTGTGTATGTGTGTGCATGTGTGTTTGTGTGTGTGTGTCTATCTGCATTTCTGTGAACACATCTGTCTACATACGTGCACCTGTGTATTTGTGCATGCATATGTTTTATAACACCACTTATGCTAAAATGTGTGATTCCTACCCATTGAGATGAAGTCCAATGAAATTACAGAAGCCATAGGAGGCACACCTCCCTCTTCCTCTAGGAACTCTAAGCTGGTAGAACATGAAATCTGAGCCACTAGGAACTTTTTGCTCTTTGTCCTCCTGAGAAGGAGTGTTCCTGGGTGAGAATGAAGACAATTCAAAGCGGCTGGTAGAAAAAGTTCATGTATGAGAGTCTAATGGCTTTAATAATAAATAGGTCAGATAGAGAAGCTGCCAGTGCAAACTCAGTGGTATTTCTCCAGCTGTCAGTCACCTTTGCTGACATGGATGACCCAGTTTGGACAGGACAAGGACAGCATGCCAAAGCCACTAACCACATTGACAAATCAAGAAAGGTGTAGCGTTTAAAGTTTTCACCTGGCCCAGCACATGAAAGCAGCTGCCTTTAAGCCTGAGGACCTGAGTTGTGGGAGAAGGGAAGAACCAACTGTGGCACAGACACAAACAAGCACACACACACAGAGAAAGAGAGAGAGAGTAAAAATCAGGAGCTGTGGAGATGGCTCAGTGGGATAGGTACTTGATATTCTTACACAGAACTGAAGTTCAATTCCAAGCCTACATGTCAGATGGCTCTTAACTGCTTATAATTCCAGCTCCAGGGAATGTGATATTCTAGTATAATAATAGCCTCACAAACCACTCAGACTCCAGTCTCCCTTAGATATGGATGGTTTATTGGAATGCCTTTTCCAAGCTGATTGATCAGGGCCACAGCAAGAACTCCGGAACCTAACAATGACATTGACCTCTCACAGCAGGGTTTTTGTAGAAAGAACAGAATAAAAAAGACATGGGGAGGGCAGTAACATATTTGGCTAGCCATATAAAACAGTATTACATTTCTGGATAACCAGACAAACTATTGTCAGCTAACCTTTAAGCTGGTTGGTCCTAAGTGAGGTAAGGAAGGAAGGACTTAGGGTCTTCTAAAGTAGATCTAAAGTGTAGCCAGGTGTGTAGATAAAAAGTGTGCAACCAGTGTATCAAAGTACATAGATCACAAAGTATTAGTTATGTCACTATTGAATTATAGTAACATTTAAGGTCAGCTATGAACAACTGCTTCCAGAGAGCAGAGTTGAAAAGTTTAAAATTTTGAACTTAAATTCACCTTAGAAACAAAATGGAAGCTGAACACAAAGAGGCTGCAGGCTGCAACAGTGACAACTGTGACCTCCTAGGGCGCCTGCACCTATATGTGCATATCCACACACGGACAGACATGCACAGAAATAATTTTAAAATAATAGAAAACAACTAAACGTTTTTAAATAAAAATCCAGCTGTGATGTGTTTATTATATTGGCCACAGGAACTGAGGGCAGAAGAGACTTGAAAAAAACGTGAGAGGGCCCAGGGCTCTGACAGAGGAGTACAGAGGAAGAGGCAGCAGCTACATGGACTCAGCTCCTTGTGACTCCAGAGTTGAAGGGCACTCTAATAACATGCCTCCTTCCTGCCTCTTCTTTAGTACAGTCTCCCTTCTATTCCTGTTTATTACAATGTTTCTCTTATCCTCTTATCTTCGAAAGCACAGAAGTGTTGGTAACATGTTCAAGGTTACATAGGCAACAAATAAAAATGCTACATTAAACTTGGTTGATCCCTAATTCTCTGCTCTTTTCACAGGTGTGAATCCCTGTTATAAACCCCTGTTATGAAGTATTATACAGCCATAAAAGCTGATGATGCTTTTTCTATTAAAATAAATAAGGAAAACCAAGTTATATAACAATATAATTAACTTTTGTGCCACATGCATGAAATATGTTGAAAGGGAGTATACTAAAGTTTAATAATAATAATTGTTTCTGGGTAATTGTGAATAATTTTATTACATTTAGTACATGTACCTATATAAGCAAGTTGTTTTCCTGTAAGCATTCCTTACATTTATAATTTTATTTTTTTTAAAGATACTTTATCCATTCATGCAACAAATGTTTACTGACTACCCACTCAGGGTTAGGTGCCTGTTCCCTCCTCACCTTTAACTCACAACCAGAAGCCTGCCATAGAGGCATGGCTGTGAGGCCCGAATATCATTGCACTTGAAGGTCACATGGAAAACTTGAACAAGAGAGGGCGTGCGTGCTTATTCTTCTGCTGTTCTATACATCCACAATCACATAGTAGCACCTTTCCATCTTTGAGTATGTTGTGTGTATAATCTGTGTGTGTGTGTGTCTGTGTCTGTGTCTGGGTCTGTGTGTGTGTGTCTGTGTATGTGTCTGTGTCTGTGTCTGTGTATGTGTGTGTATGTGAATGTGGGTGAATACATATGGAAAAGTCAGAGGGCAACCTCGCCTGTCAGTTGCCTTTCCTCTTTGTTTGACACAGGGTGTCTTTGCTCTTCACTGATTGTGTATGCCCAGGCTAGGTGGCATGGCATGTGCTCTACTCACCAAGCCATACCCCCAAAGTAGAGTAGGTTTTTTTTTTAATTTTAGAGAAAAAAATTAGAAACTTAAAAAAATTAAGCAGCACAAAAATTATCTAAATTTTACTAACCACAATAAAATTGCTTACTTTTTCTTTCAGATAAATACAAAATACAAATGTTTTGATTGGAACATATGACTTGCCTGCCGAATTGGAGTGTAATATAGATATATAACATTGTAATTCTATCAAAGAAGATGCTGAGACTCATAGCCAAATTTTGAGCAGAGTGCAAGGAACCTTATGAAAGAAGGAGGAGATAGAAAGATCTGGAGGGGACAGGAGCTCCACAAGCAACAGAGCCAAAAACCTGGGCACAGCAGTCTTTTCTGAGGTTGATACTCCAACCAAGGGCCATTCATGGATATAACCTAGAACCCTTACACAGCCCATGGCAGTTCACTGTCCAAGTGGGTTCCCTAGTAATGGGAACAGAGACTGTCTCTGACATGAACTGATTGGCTTGCTCTTTGATCACCTCCCCTTGAGGGGGGAGCAGCCTTACCAGGCCACAGAGGAAGACAATGCACCCAGTCCTGATGAGAGCTGATAGGCTAGGGTCAGATGGAAGGGGAGGAGGACCTCCCCTAACAGTGGACTAGGGGAGGGGCATAGGAGAAAAAGAGGGAGAGAAGGTAGGTTTGGGAGGGGATGAGAGAAGAGCTACAGCTGGGATACAAAGTGAATAAGCTGTAATTAATAAAAACAAATAAATAATTTTAAAAAAGGAAAAATAGATCAATGTCTTGCAGAACAGTAATATTTGTTTTCCCTCTAGGTCCCTGGCCTATCTAGTCTCAGAATCTTGGCCAAGTAAATAGTGCACGTATGGTTTCTATTTCTTGGAGTGGGTCTTAAACATGATGATGTATTGGTCAGCTCCACAAGCGTTGTGCCATTATAATACTAGTGCACCTTGCCTGCAGGTCACCACTGTAGATTCATATTTTGTAGAAGGGTTGGTGTTTATCTTTCTCCTTTGGCAGCATGCTGAGTACTTTCCAAGACTACAAACAGTCCTGGTCAGTAGGGATGAAGTCTCTAGGTTGGCAACAGCTTGGCTTCTCCAAGTTCAGTATGTTATCTTCAGCAATATGACCTCACCATCAGTTTGTGGAGAGCAACCAATAGCACTGGCAGCCCGAATTGTTGGAGTTTCCCATGGGGCCCCTTTGGCCAACAACTCGCTCAGATGTATTACGTTCCTGGAACTGGTAGCTGCATTTGGTGACAAGAGGTGTCCACTTGGGGCTCCATCTCCCGTGTTATTTGATGATTTCATTCATCTCACCTTCATATATGTATATACTTTAGGGTGCTTCTGTATTAGGTTCCCATACAACCCCTAAAATGGTCCCCCGTTTTAGCTATCCCTCTTCATAATCTCTTACTCACCTCCCTCTTCCTTTCCCTCCCCGTTTGTTCCTCCCGTTCCTGTACCCCACCATCAATCCACAACTATATAGTCAATCCCCTTCCTATGGTAATCCATTCCTTCCCCCAATACCTTACTCTACTCCTAACTCTTTTTCCTTGGAAATGTGCTGGCCGTGTTGGCCAGGGAACCAGATAGGCAACTTTCACTCTCCTGTCCATCCTCCAATTTCAATTTGCTAGTGTCATCTCCTGCCCTGTAGCAGCCCTTCAGGGTCTTGTCTTCCTTATTTTCCTCCATTCCCTGTGGACTCCATAGATCCTCATGGCAGACTCAACTTTCCTCCCTCATGTGGACCCTGTCAGCTGCACACTCTTCTTAGCCAACTCCCATTCTTGCATGTCAGCTTCCAATATATACAAACAAGTTCTACTGGGGACTCCAGTGGCCACACCTGGCAGAGAAACAGAAGCATCTGTACCAAACAATCCATAGCCTTCACATGCTCCTCAGATCCAGAGGAGGGAACAGAGACTAAGGACCATAAAACCCACCCCAAAAGGAAGGCCAAATAAAAACCCTGAGAATTACAGTTATACCAAACCTAAATGCCTAGACGCCAGCATAAAATCACAGCCAATAATAGTCAGGACAATATGTCTCTACTAGAGCACAGCCACCCCACTACAGTAGGCTTTGAGGAGTACAGTATTACACAAAACAAGAACTTCAAAAGAGCTATTGAGAATAGATGCAAGGACCTTAGAAGGATATGAATAAATGCGTTAATGAAATCAATAAAAGAACAAACAGTGAACGACATGAATAAAATGAAGACATAAAAGTCAAAATAAGGGCATGGAAGGAGAAAAGGGAGGGAGGGTGGGGTTGGGAGGGGAGGAGGGAGAGGGCTACAGCTGGGATACAAAGTGAATAAATTGTAATAAATTAAAAAATAAAGATAAAAAAATAAAAAAAAGAAAAAAATATTGTAATTCTATGGAAAAGTATTTTAGTATTGTCAGAGGCTGTAATTAAGATCAGCTTATAGGAGTTTCCTTTCATCTGTCTGGTATGGGCTCAGCAATTCTTTAAGCTCAGAAAAAAAAAAAAAAAAAAAACTTGTTCTAGACATCTTTGTTTTGCCTGATCCCTAAGTTCTTTGTTTTCTTCTACCTCTCATGCATAGAGGTTTATCTTATTTAGTTTAAGAAAAGTACAATGTTAACCAATGTCCAAAGTATCTATCTGAATGTGGCACCTGTAATGTTGATAAGTACAGACTGACAAAATGAGAAAGCTCCTGGCATTGTGTGTGACAATGACAAACCTCAACAGACACACGCTGAATGCTGACCAGCACAGAGGGGCTGAGTGGCCTCCGGCAGCAAAGTCAGAAAGATCAAGATGTAATTGTCAAGAGCCCATGAAAGCAAGAGGCATTCACAGACAGTAAACAATGAACAGAGGCAGAGCTGACAAGTTCCTCACCCGTATGCAGAGGACGCGGCATTTGCCTGCTGTTCGGAATTCTCCCTTTTTCTAGACCGTTTCTGGGTCTGTTCTCAGCTGTTTCAGACTGCTCAAAGTTTCTTCCCTGAGGATTTGATCTGACTTCTCCTCCCCGAGCTTTGGACAAGCCCTATGGAGTTATTAACACTGACAGTAGAAATTATGAAGATGCAGAATAAGAAGAGCAAAGAAGGAAGATCAATCTATAAGCCACAGAGGGGGTAACTTTAGAGAAGGAGGAGAAGCAAGAGGAGGGGAGGAAGAAAAGGAGGAGGAGGAGATTCAAGAGAAGAAGGAGGAGGAGAAGACCAAGATGGAGACAAAGGAGGAGGAAGAGGAGTGAGTTCTACAGATGTCCCATCCCAGGCACCAAGGCATCATTTTCTTAGGTACGCACAGAGAATCTAGGTCCTTACTGTAGCTCCTGCCACAAACCAGTACACCACATCCCTTCATCCTGAATCTCCTCCATTTGCAATGTAGCTTTTCTACCAAGAAGTGAATGTAACACGAGTCATTAACTTGGAGAAGTCCACTTTATGCATGGTGTGCAGCAAGTGGAAAACAGGAGCAGGAAAATCTCTGCAGCCCTGGAACTGCAGAACTTGGAGGGACTCCACTGCTCCTCCAACAAATCATAAAGGCCTTACAGCTTCACCCTCATACAGAAATCGTTTGCTGAGTGAGATTGTTCCTTCATGTCTGTTTCATAGAAACGTATTGAAATTTCAAAAAGACAAAAAAAAAAAAAACAAAAAAAAAACAAAAAAAAACCCTCTTGTGCTATTCAAGAACTTAGGCCTTTCAAATGCTGTATTATTACTTTCAAAGATTCAGAGTCATTGTGAACAATACATTTACAGGTTGTATAAAGGGTTGCATGGATTTATCCAATACTACCGAGTTTTGCAGGATGAAGAGCAATTATTTTTTTTAACTTTTGTTTTTTTAATATTAGTTACAATTTGTTAACTTTGTATCCCTGTTGTATCCCGCTCCCTCTTTCCCTCCCAATCCCACCCTCATCTCCTCCCTGCCTCTTTCCAAGTCCACTGATAAGGGAGAACCTCCTCCCCTTACATCTGATACTGGTTTATCAGGTGTCTTCACTGGCTGCAAAGTCCTCCTCTGTGGCCTAGCAGGGCTGCTCCTCCAAGGGTGGGGTGGGGGGAGGTGTCAAAGAGCCCGCCATCGAGTTCACATCAGAAACAGTCCCTGTTCCCCTTATTAGGGTACCCACTTGGATACTGAGCTACCAAGGGCTACTTCTGATCAGGGGCTTTAGGTTGCATCCATACATGGTCCTTGTTTGGAGAAACAGTCTCATAAAAGACCCCTGTGCCCAGATATATTTGGTCTTTGTGGAACTCCTGTCCTTTCCAGGTTGAATTAACTCCCCCCCACACTTTTTTTTTATTCCCTGCATTCTGCCAGAGGTTTGGTTATGAGTCTTGATATCAGCTTTGATATATTGCTAGGTAGAGTCTTTCAGAGGCACTCCAATCACATGTGTAGCATATATTTTGTTCATGTGAGTGTGCCAAGCACATGTGGTGAGCTCTGTTTAGGATGATCTCTATCGTCCTGTATTACCTCCCGCCCCTATTTTTTTCCTTCCTCTCCCCAACAACACCCTTTCTACTTTACATTGTGAACATATAACTAGTAGTAGTAGCATTTTGAGACATGATCTCACTGTCTAGATCCTAGATGGCCTGGAATTTGCTATGTAGTCGAGCATGGCTTCAAACGCACAGAGATCTGCCCATTTCTGCCTCCAAAGTGCTGAAATTAAAAGTGGGTATCTCCAGCCCCCTTTCCATTTATATTTTTACCCTTAACTATCCATATGGCATGGGTTTTTGTCTTTATAAGTCTGAATGAAGATGACACTCTTTGTGTCTTAACCCTTTTATTGTGGTGTGCTCTTGTTTTTTATGTTTTAAAGAAAAAAGAATGTTAACAAATATGTGCTGTTTGCTCATCCTAGCAAAGCGGTCATGGTTTCTGTATTGATACTGATTTCAGTAGGCCTCTAATGCCACTGGGGAGGGAGGGCAACAAAGAGTCCTTTGCTGCCATTAGCACCTCACTGCCCAGTAGCTAACCCAGAAGAGACCTTTCCTGCCAATGTCACTGCCCCCTGCAGTGATTTGCACCCACTGACACCAGAAGAGCTAATTCACCTTCATGACCTGCCAGTTTCCACTCAGGTCACTTTAACTCTGCCTCCTCTGTGGCATGGATCAGCATTTAAAATGGTGATGATCTGGAAAGCATCTCTCCTGGGGCTCAGCTGTGATTATAAGATCTGTCACAGACCTGAAGGAGTTATAAATACAAGTGGGCACTGAGATCCCACCAGGGACAAGGCTCGGGAGCCCTTGTGTCAAATGACTTACCTGCTTCCCTTAAGAAGAAATTCTCCATTTTTCTTTACCTACAAAAGCACCTGATGAGGGAAGCAGTTACCAATGGAGGGCGAGAAGCGCTCTGCCATTAGCCAAGCAATTTTCCAAGTTACCTCTCTGATGTCAAGCACTAAAACCAAAGCGCACATATCGCAGTGAATGATAATTGGAACACTAAGTGATTTGAACAGTGGTAATTGGTGTGTCATTGCCCAATATAAGCAAAAGAGAATACATAAGTAGGAATAATTCTGTCCTGGTCTATATGAATTTCCCATACCTTAAGCAATGAAGCTACAATTACCCATAGTACTGGAGACCCTGGCACCTCAATTACATATGTTCTCTTCCACATGGTTCCAATTTCTGCTCACTGTTAACTTTCTTGCAATTTTTTTTAAATGTAAGTCCATTCTGCCAGCAGTTCTATATATGCAGTTTGGTAAGAAAAATAGTCATCTTGGCCTAAAGCCAGTGACCATCTTATGCTGGCCTGAAAACAATCGTGCTGAAAAGCAATTCTCACCGTGTCTTCCACAGGAATGACTGACACAAAGCATATTCGTCTACACCCACCTGCACACTCACCCACACCCTGGCACACCTCATGCAGGCATTAATCCAAACACAGAGACAGAACACTGACAGATGAGTTCCTCCCGCAGCCAGACATGCACTCTTGACAGGTAGGCTACAAATTGCATTGTATTTTTGTTTGTTGAAAATGCATCTCATGTAACTCAGGCTGGCCACCTTAAATTTCCTAGGTAGCTGATGCTAATACTGATCTTTCTGCCTCCATGTCCTAATTTCTGGGATTACAGGTGTGTAATCCCATGTCTGGAACCATGTGCTGCATATTGAAACATGGAGAGAGAGTAGCACCTGACTCCATGCACTAGGACAAGCAAGAATTTCCATGAATCACTTCCAGTGATCACTGCTTCCATGAACTAAAGGCATACTACACTGCCTATGATCAAATATCCCAGAGAGCACAGTGTAGAACCACACACACACACACACACACACACACACACACACACACACCTAAGTCTCTCTGTATATTACCCAACCCTTCACTAACGTAGCACTTGTGAATTAGCATTGCTCATATTTTCATATTTTCACTTGTGTTAATTGCTTTCTTCTATTCCTCTTTCTTCTGAAATGCTTTCAGTACACGAGATTAAGACTAAGTCAGAGAGTTCCTGACTAGTGTATCTTACCGATGAGGACTGTATATGGCAAAGACCTAGAAGAGACAGAATCCTGGATATCTGTAGAACTTTAAACATCGATGGAGGATCTCAAGAAAACAACATCTAGTACGAAACAGTGTGAAGTCTGTTCAAAGCCCACATTTTAGTCAAGCAATTTCTACATCTGTTTGCTTTCAAAAAACAGCTTCCTGTAAGCAGAAACTCCCTGTCAATAAATAGTTTGTTTCCAAAAAAGATTTATCCTAGAATATACTGTGGAGAATATGAACTACAGCAACAGATAGAGAAAAAAATATACATGTTCTGTCCAAAACAAAAATAAGGAGGAAGAAAATGTGTAACCAACATTTGAAAGGTAGGCAGACTTCTGCTGAAATGAAATATAACATCCCTTGTTTTGAAGAGGAAAAAAGAATCGAGGAAAGAGTTTCCCACAAAGGGGGAAACTTGTTCTATCCAACAGGTCTGAGAGCCCCTGAGGGGCAAATGGGCAGATTTCAGAGGGCAGAGCCAAGGCCACTCATACATCTGAAGAGCTTAATACATTAGCAAAAGAAAAATGGAAACCCAATCTATGTCCCCCATGAAATCATGAGCAGAAGCAGGAGCGAACCAAATATCATGAAGTAAAGGGGACAAAGCACCTACCAGAGACAATCTGTTCTTCATAACAACTCCAAGGTAGACTTTATTTTTAAGAGTTTGTCCGTGCCTTAATTTTATACACCTTAATAATTTCTACTTTTTCAATGTCTTAGTTCTATATTTTCTATAATTCTCCCTTTCATTAATAAAAGGCTATATATGGAAATAGGGATTACCAGGAAATCAGCTTAAGACACTTTTCTTACTCAGAAAGGCAGTCTTTGAGTAGCAGGTGTCACCTTAATCCCAAGACATCTACACATGCTCAGGTCTCCATAAACTAGTAAACTTGCACCCAGGTGGTCAATGTTAAAAAAGCATCGCCAGGGAAACACACTGACCACTGCACCAACTGAAGCAGTTCCCCTGGTGCTGTCCACCCGAAATACCCTGGACAGTGGATTGAGTCAGTCCTTGCAGCTAAGTCCCCAGTGCAACAATGAACCTTTAAGCAGCAACACATTCTCTTGTCTTTTCTGCATGTAGCAGAAGGAAAATGAGGCAAGGTGTTCCCCACCACAGGGAGGGGTTGGAGACAGGAGCATACAGGGGAGGTGGAGACAGGAGGACACAAGAACTCCTCAGCTACATAGTGAGTTACATGAGACCCTGTCTCAGAAATAGAACTCATAATAAATGAGCTGAGCTGTGGCTCCCAGAGGACCAGGAGTCAATTATAGGACCCACGTGGTGGCTCACAACCATCTGTAGCTCCAGGTCCAGCAGATGTCCTCTTCAGGCATCAGAAGTGCATGTGGTGCAGACAAAACACCCATATACATAAAATAAAATAATAATGAATTTTAAAAGCACAGAATGCCTTGCGCATCTCTATATGACTTGGTTTCCTCAGTTTTACTGAACATTCTATATCTGCCTAATTCTGCAGGCACTAGTGGACTCATGAGTAACTTTTTTTTAAACATTTTTAGTGGCAGAAAGCAGTTAATACTATTTACTTTCTAATCAGAGAAGCTCGTGAGAATGAGAAATAAACCAACATTTTTTTTTCCAAAAGTAAACTGAATCTCAGTAAACTGGCCAACGAGGATGAGGATGTGCTATTGTCCCATAGAAAACCACCTCAGATCCCAGATCCTCTCTAGCCTGGCATCTAGAAGCAGCCTGTGTAGAATTTTATATGAGAGACACAATTAGCATTTGACTCTGGATATTAATGGGGTATCCTCACTGTTCCTCAGCTGTTTGCCCATTTCTGTGCCATTCCTATGATCTAACATTAGATATGATATTTCAAAAACTGATTTCTCTAATATCTTACTGAGTTTCAGTGAAGATAAGCTAGCAAAATAGTTGATTTAAAGTTCACAATGAGCATGATAAAAAAAATTGCAATAATAAACATGTTTCTTAAAGGAGTCAGAGGTCAGAGAACAGCTCTCTTTTACAGGCTTTTTTTTTTTATAGCCCTCCGCTCAGGCTTTTTGAGAAAGGTAAAGCCAAAAGGTTCCATTTTTAGCTCTATTCTGATGTCTTTTCTAAAAATAAAAAATTAAAGGCACCACGCTGAGTGTGTGTAAAGAATGAAAGGGAAATTCAGGATACTCACAGCAAAGAAGCAAGAGCCGGAGGCTGAGATCATCACAGGCAACCCCTGTACAGCTGCCAAAGCACCCACAGGATGCTGTGAAAAAGCTGGGGATAATAGGCCTGGTGAGCTAATGGTTTCACTTTTGGGCTCTTATTCAGGGGTCAGGTACTTGGGTTCAAAGTTATAGACTTCAGATAATTTATTTTCAAAGTTTAGTCCTAAGTACAGACCAGTTATACTGTGTGATCTAATGTGATCTAATTTTTTTTTTCTCTGCTTGAAAGTTCTTCCCACTCATTCTCCTGAGGAACCTGACGCCTGGTTTCTTTGCTCCCTACATCTTCTCTGCCAGTTCCTATTAATAATGTGGGCCACAGAGCTCTTTTGATAAGCCAGTGAAAGGCACAGATCACCCCTTCCCCTCCCCACCAAAGTGCCCATCGCTTCCCAGCCCCATCAGTCCCACTCACAAGCACCTTGAGATCATTGCCCTTTAGGGTCTTAGGAGAAATTATGTGTTTCCAGTGGACTCGAAAACTAAAATTTTATTGAAATGGGTTCAGACTAATCTGTTTATGCTGTTTACATATGTTAAATTACTACAGAGTATCTTATTTGACAATTAGCAGAGTCTATAACAAGACACATGGCTGAATACTCTTTAAGCAGCAGTAAAACTAAGAAAGTTACCATTTATAGATTATTCAGTTTTATCGTGTCGTCATTCAACTAATAATTATCAACCATGTTTCAAAGAATGTATTGTCCCCTGAGAATGACATTTATAATATACTACAAACTCTAACTCTAACATAATGGGTAATAATTTCAATAAAATAGTAAAGGTTGGTAGGAGAATACTAAAAAGAGAAATAGCATGTATTAGAAACCTGCTATATATCAGACCCTGTAACACATCTATACCATGAAAGTACTCTATCATGAACAATTTGGTGTGGCTACTCAGATGGTGACGTTACAGAAGTGAATAAAGGAAGAGAGAAACAATATAAAGACTCTAACATTAGCATTGCAACATGCCACTTTCACTTTTAGAAGCTAACTCTAGCATCCACATGGACGAAATAGGAGGATTTGGGGTGAGAAGACCGGTTTGAGATGCCGAGGCCTTCAGCTGAATCTTGGTTAGCCTGAACACAAGAGAACATGTGTCTAAGAAACTGGGTATAGTTACTCATTAGCCAAGAGACACTACAAGTAAGTGACAATACTAGGGACTAGTATTCCGGCTTGAGTAGCATTAAGAATAAAGGTGTAGGAGATGGAATACAACAGAGAGGCAGTTCGAGGTACAGAATATATGAAGTGGTATCTGTTCAAGATTCTTGAGCAACAGAGCGTACAGCAAGCATCCTAGACCACTGACCACATGGTTATGTGGGTTGTTACAACAAAACAAGGGAGAAGTTACATGCTAAAGTATTTTAAATGTCTACATTATTTACAAAATGGCATTCACATTCAGGCACAAAATTTAACTGCTCTAGTCAAAGGAACAAGTGATTTTATGTGGCCGTGAAAAAGTGGATGTAGGACTCCTGTGCTGTCTTGGAGTCCTGCCTACGTGTTCTCCATGGCTTGTCTAGACTGCATTTTGTTATAGTCAAACCTAGTGATCAGAAGGCGCAGAGAGTAGAATTGTGAGACTGAGAAAGACATTTGCTCCCTGAATCTTCTCTTAAAAAAAAAAAAAAGTGTAGGAACAATAATCTGTATAAGCAAATCCATACAAGTCTTCAGCTCAATGAACACTGGAGAAAACACTGCTTCTACCAAAGCTGGTTGTCTTTAGAACATGGTAGACTTTTGTTTTGCTGTGTATGTGTGTGGGTGTGTAAAATTGTTGATGAGGAATGGTTTTCTTGTGTGTTTTTTAAGTTTGAATATATGTCGCCACTATTATCTTTCCACCTGCATACATAGACATGAGTAACCTATGACACATCACTGTTTTGTCACTTGCTCCCAGAAAATTCATATCATCCCCTGAAGAGAGCTAAGAAAACACTGAAATATCATACTGTAGCTAAATCGCCCCCTCTAGTGGGTGGTCTTCATGCTACAATTTGGAGGAGAAACACACACACACACACACACACACACACACACACGTTAGTTTCTGTTTCATCCCTAAGTATAACAAATGAAAGATTGGAATCTGAAGCATAAACTGAGTATCTAAAATAAACCTAGAATTAGATAAAATGTGCAAAAGCTATGTGACCTCAAATGACAGAAATCCTGTTTTTATGTGAATTCATTTATGCTAGAGCAAAAATTCTAGGTAAGCTTTCTTTGGCTAAGAGATAGGAAATATGAGAGTAATCAAGAGTCAAAGAGCTTATGCATTGTTTTTCTTAGATGGAAAGTTAAAAAGTATTTCTGAGCAAGAAGCTACAAAATAAGGAACATGCTTTAAAAGTACAGCATTAGCCCTTCACCAGGGTAATCGACTGGTTAAAACAGTGCTCTCTTGTCTGTAGTTGCATCCACTGTAAAAATCAGCGCTGAATTCAGAGCTGCTCAGACCACACCCCAGAAGTGGGATTCCTTAGGGCACACTGCAGGGAGCATTGTTAAAATTGCCCATGGAAAGCAGAGACTGCTCAGTGCTATTTTTTTCTTCACAATTTATTCATTATATATCCCAATTGAATTCAACCCCCACCCAGTTGAAGCCCCCTCCCTCTTTCCCCTATCCCCTTCCCCTAGTCCAGTGAAAGCAGAAGTGTTCCACCATTGCCATCTGCCCATAGTTTGTTAAGTATCATCAGGACTGCCTGAATCCTCTTCCTCTGTGGCCTAGCAAGGCCACATCACCAGGGAGAGTGATCAAAGAGTAGGCAACCAAGTTCATGACAGAGGCAGTCCCTGCCCCCCTCACTCAGAGATCTGCATGGAAACTGAGCTGCCAACTGGTCATATCTGAGCAGGTGGTCTAGGTCCTCTCCATGCATGGTCCTCCATTGGTGCATCAGTCTGTGCAGGAACCCCTGGGTTCAGATCCTTTAGCTTTGTTGGTCTCCTTGTGAGGCTCCTCTCCTCTCCATGACCCTCTATCCCCATCCCTCTCTTTTTTCCATAAGACTCCCTGCACTCTGTCCAAAGTTTGGCTGTAAGTCTCAGCATCTGCCTTGATCTCCTGTTGGGTGGAGCCTTTCAGAGGACCCTCTATAGTAGGCTCCCATCCTGTTTCCTCTCTTCCACCACTTCTGGTGTCTATCCTGTTTGCCATTCTGAATGAGATTTAAGCATCCTCCCTTGTTGTTTAGCTTGTTGTTTAGCTTCTTTATGTCTGTAGATGGCTATCCTATAGTACACGGCTAATATCAGCTTAAAGGCGAGTGTATACCATGCCTGTCTTTCTGTTTCTGGCTTACCTCACTCAGGATGATCTCTTCTAGTTCCATCCACTGTATGAGCAGCAGCAGCTCACTAAATTCAGAGCAAAAAACCTAGTGGTGGTGGTATTATTGTTTTACAGATTTCTTGATTATTTCTGTCTTCCTGAGAAGACACAACTGTTTCTAAAATTCTTCAATAAAATAACCACAATAAAATAGAGAGCTTTTTCTAATGCGTAAACTCTTATAGTTGTTTAGAATATACTTTCTGGTCCCCAGAAAACTTTTGTTTTTCATCTCATTTGTTGAATTGAGTTTTAACGTGACTATGCATCCTAATGTCTTGTGTTCACTGTTTTAACAGAAAGAGTCTGTCTGAATACTGTTTAGTATGAGAATCAACAGGTTATTAAATTAGAGCTTTGGAGGCTGACTCTGAAGATCACAGTCTCATCAACCTGTCAGTCACAGAACATCTCTGATGCTGTTTTCATAACAAAAACAAAAATGAAAGAAAGGAAACAGGAAACAACGAATGATCTTTATATATATTCAAGATATTTACTAAAGGATTTAAAAGACTGCACAAAAACACAGCAAGTATTTGGTGCCCCAAATACTCTTTTCTAAATGATTGTTATGAATTTCTCCTTAAAATTTCTCTTGCATTCCATTTTTAGTTATATCTTTATTTAGGAGACAAATATTGCAGTAATTATTTTCTGTGATGAGTGAGTGAATACAAGTAAGGATGCCTTGATGGAGAGTCTCAGAAAATGTACACAGTGAGTGTGGCTCTGTGCTAGCATGTTTCTATTTTAGCACATCTATCATATATTATCGGGTAGATGCTATTTGATGCCTGAAACTATATAAATTGTTCAAGTACTTTTATCTTGAACCAGGGAATCCATCTTTTCCAAAGGATAATGTATTCCAAATGGACTCAGAACTATGAAATTGGATATACTTTTGTGCTTGGAAATAGTTCTTCTTCAAAATGTTATAAAGATGTACACATACATATAACTATATATATATATATATATATATATATATATAGAGAGAGAGAGAGAGAGAGAGAGAGAGAGAGAGACTACTTGTCTATTAGGAGTCTATCAGAACACATAATACTGAAAAATATGCATTAGAGAAAAAAGATGTGATTTTTTTTATTGTTGATGGCTTTCTTGAACATCTGTATTTATTTCCCAAGCATGGCAGAACAAGGTAACACAAGTCGGTGGTATCTGGGACTGTCCTGTGACATAACACAACAAAATCTTTTCTTTTTTTCTCACAATTCTGAGGCTAGAAAGCTGATGTCTATATACATATAGAGTTGGTTCTGTTGGATTCCGGAGGGAGAATCTGCTCCGTGCTTTATCCCTAGCTACTTACTAGTGGTGATTGGCAGTTACTTTGGGAGTCAGATATGGCACTCTGATTCCCACATCCTCAAACGCTCTTTACATGTAGACAGTCCTCTGTTGTGTCTAAATTCCCCCTAGTCTTATAAAAGCACCCATTTTTAGACTAGTGTGACTTCATCTTAATTTGCTTACAGATGCAGAAGTTCTTTACAAATAAAGTAAGGAGCAGGTACCAAAACTCAGACACAAGCAAATACCCTGAAATTATAAAACTCAGCCCACAATACCTGACCTCCTTTGTGCTAAATAAACTTCTAACTCAAGACTCTTCATATAAATTGATGGGGTTTTCTTTGAACCAAATTCATATTTGATTTTCTTAAGTTACTACTAAATCTAGATGACCTTGTTTAAATAATAAAGCCCCTTTTTAAAAATATCATTGCTGGAGAGATGGCTCAGAGGTTAAGAGCACTGGCTGCTCTTTCAAAGGTCCTGAGTTCAATTCCCAGCAACCACATGGTGGCTCAAAACCATCTATAATGAGATCTGGTGCCCTCTGCTGGTATGTAGGTAGAATACTGTATATGTAATAAATAAAATAAATCTTAAAAAAAATATATCATTGCAATTTGAGCCAAACTCATCTCATTTGAACCCAATTCAGGAGCTATACTAAGGAGCCATTCCTCCAAAAATGTTTTCTGTTTCTTATCTATGGGATATTTTACATGACACACTTTCTAACTATTAGGACCAGTTATCATTCATCATTCATGAAGATATAACAAAGGACAGAGGATGAAGAATGGAAAACATTCATTCCCCTGCTGTGTTGATGATAGATGCACAGATTTTATAGAGTGACCACACAATGATCTCCAAAAGAAAGAAAATTTTAGGAATTAAAATACATATTTTAACTGAAATTAGTTTATATTTTTGTTTCAAGTTTCTCCTTAGTTAAAAAAATTTAACAATATGTTTACCATTACTTTGTGAATTTCATACCTGGATGCGATGTAGATGTATTTTGATCATATCAACCTTTACCTAACTCCGCCAAGATCCTTCCCAACATTGTGCCCCTCCCCCCCCCTTTTTTCATAATATACTAAGTTCAATTTGTGCTATCCATACACTTATGCTTTTGGGTCATTCCCTGGAGCATGGTCAAGCTTCAAAGGTCCATGCTCTTAAAGAAAACAGACCCTCCCTCCCTCAGAAGCCAATTAGCTGTGAATAGTTCTTTAGGGGTGGGACCTTCTGAGTACTCCCCAGCTCATGCTGGAAAGTTGGCTGGTTTGATCTAGGGCAGGTCTTGTGCTGCTGATTGCATTTGCTGTGTGTTTATAATTGCCATGCCTCTGTCATGTCCAGAAGACACTGTTTCCCTTCAGCCCTCCCTGATCTGGCTCCCACAATCTCTCAGTCCCTTCTCTGCTCTGGTCCCTAAGACTTGGGGGTGGGGGTAGATGACTCATTTCTGGCTGAGCACTCCAGACACTTATTTTCTTCACTTTGACTGTGGTGAGTCTATGCATTAACTGGTATCCGAGATGCACTGATCTAAGGGTATAGAAATATGAATTTAGAGGCCAATTTGAATCTATGTGCATTTAGCAAACTAAGAGTGGTAAGTTTGCCCTGGATCTTGTAAGCTCCCTAGCCATGGGTTCTTGACCAAATTTATAGTAGCAGTCATGTGTTTCTTCTTGTGGCATAGGCCTTAAATCCAATCAGAGAGGGGTTGGTTACCCCCATAATATTTGTCTTGCCACACAAGACATTATTGCAGTTCACAGGGTTCATAGCTAGGAAAGATTGTTTATGGCTCTTCTCCAGTAGCCTGCATTGCACCTGGTGAGAGCCGACAAGTAGGAAGAAAGCTTCTTTGTCAGGACCAATTTGATTTCTGCATGTTCTTTGACCAACACATATGGTGTCTTCAGCAATAGAGTCTTACTATCAAGTGCTGATGGGCAACCTAGAGCAATGATAATAGCTGGGATTGTTTGCTTTGGGACACCCCTGACCAAAAACTCAAAACAGAAGGATCCCACACTTGGTATAAATAGGAGTGAGAGAAGTAATAACACCTTCGTTTAAAGATGACTTCTCCAGGAAATTCCTGGAGCTGAAAAACACTTTCAACAACCTGGCAGAGTACAAATTTATTATTGTTATTATTATTATTATTATTATTATTATTAGTTACATTTTATTAACTCTGTATCTCAGCTGTATCCCACTCCCTCATTTCCTCCCATTCCTACTCTCCCCCTCATCTCTTCCCTGCCCCTTTCCAAGTCCACTGCTTGGGGAGGACCTCCTCCCCTTTCATCTGACCCTGTTTTATCAGGTATCTTCAGGACTGGCTGCAAAGTCCTCCTCTGTGGCCTAGCAGGACTGCTCCTCCCTTGGGGGGTGGGGAGGTCAAAGAGCCTGCCATTGAGTTCAGAGTACAAAATTTACATGCAAAGATCAGTAACATTTCCCTATACCAATGACAGAAATACAGAAAGAAATTAGTAAGAAGTATTATAAGAGCTGTACTAAGTAGCAAGGTGGGTACGTTTTATATTTTGGCTTTTGGATTTTTTTCCCCATTTTTCATTTTCTCTGAACAGCAAAAAAGCTGAACAAAGAGACGTGAAGAAAAGATGCCCTTCATTTCGGTCAGAGCTGAGTTCAAATCCCTGTTCATCCTTTCATTAACTGTGCCAGCTTGAGCAAGGTACATAATGTACTTTATCCCTGGATGATGGATGGCCTTGCCTGCTGGTATTAGAAAAGATGCAAGTTACAAAGAAAACTGCAAATTACTTGTCTAGTTAGCACCTGTCCCTGATTCCAAGGGTGAATCATCTCATGCCTGTTTGTACTCGCCTTTGTTGAGGAAACCCTTAGCATCTTTGTTGTTTTTTTTTTTTAGAGCTGCCTACAATGCAAAGGAATACACAGTGAGGCTCTGACTCCAATAACACTTTCTTCTATCTCATCGAGGTAGCCAACAATGTATTTTTATATAAAGAAATAAAAGCATTACACTAATTTTGAACAAAGACGGAATAACAAACAATACCTAACCATAGTCAGGAAAGTTGCAGATTCCACTCATAGGTTCCATACAGCCAAGTGAAGATTTTCAGAAAATAAAGACATGAATAAATCATGCTGACACATAGGTACAGACTCTCCAGCTGCTGCTTTCCATGCTTCCATTAGAAACTCGGCGTGGAGCTGCACCATTCTTACTTTCATATCTCCCATTTTAGAACTTTCCTCAGGAGCTAGACACTGCTGACCCTACCTTCCTTTGTGTTCCCTTTGATCCCACAACTGTAATTAATAAAAGTACAAACTCTAATCACCAATTTTATCCTGCCATGCCAAACTCTTCTCACTTGAACCCAATTCAGGGGCTAGACTAAGGAGCCATTCCTCTAAACATGTTTTCTGTTTCTTGTCCAAGGGATATTTTACAGGACACACTTTAGAACTATTATCATAATATAGAAAATAAGTTTTATTGTTAAAGATAAAATCATTGCAGTAAGGCTGTGCCTGACTAGATGTCCAAAGTGATGATGCAGTCATAAACAGTGGAATAAAATCCAACATCACCACCCCCAAATTAAATAAAGAAAGCAAAGCAAATCATACCTCTCCCTCCTTGCGAGCTCTGCTTACAAGTCTCTTCCACAGAAGATTTTCAAACATTCACCTTCTGGCTTCATTCCCAGACATGCCCTCCCTTCCTCTGCAGCGGCCGCCCATCCCTACAGTGTATAGCACTTTGGCTTACATCTGAGGGTGTACGAAGCATGCCCACTTATGTTCATACAGGTGTCTTTTATACCATCTTGGCTGAACTACTCTTACAGACTTTTGTGGACTACATAGACACCATCAACTTAGAGCACGCATATGTAAGTATAGGTACTTGCATGGAAGGCTTTGTCTTCTGACATTTCTCCAGCATTGAGTAATTGCAGGTTCGCATAGGGCCTATGCACCAACAATTAATGTCAGCTATCTTCTCCCAAAAAAACTAAAATAATGATGTGGCTAAGTGTCAATGGAACCATAGTATTTCAGTTGTGAGGAGCATGCAGTATGAGGCATCTCCGTGAAGTGAATTCTCTAAGTGAAAGAACAAAGGGGCATATGTCTGGAGTTTGTGGGTTCTGAAGCCCTTACATCACCTTTCTTTTCCAATTGTCACCCCATCCCATCATGTTTGGGGAGAGTTGATGGTTGTGTGCTCAGCCCCATTCATTTCCTTGACACCCTTTGATTCTAGAGCAGCTCCCCAGCCACCATTCTTCCTGGTCGTGTAGGTGCTGTCACGGCAGCTCATTAGGTAGTCATCATCACAGTGAACTACATCCCAGCAGCTCCGGGTGGAGAATGGGCATAAACAGCTCCCCTAAGAGTGATCTCCAATGTGAGGCCATCAATCACCCCGCAGCTGGGACTGCAGAACCTCTCAGTGACTTTCCACCAAAAGCAGCATATTTCCTAGTGTGAAGCTTTCTCCAATAGAACCTCACAACCTCATGTGTCAGCACTCAGAAACCCTCAGCACCTAATAGTTAGACCCTAATTTACGTAACCTCTGCCCATTAGTATTCAGCTTTATGCTTAAACTCTAACAGATATTTCAATTTGATATCATTCAATTTTTCCCTGGAGATGAAAAGCCTCTTGTTTTCTTGTGTCTTCCATAAATCATGATTTTAAAAAGGAGATAATTTTTGTGATGTTAATTGGTACACTAAATTATCTTTGTGGTTTGGGTCTGTAACTCAGTTAAAGGTGATAGCAACCTGGGGCAGCTATCATACATCAGTGAAAAGTGGTTGTTTTTTTGTTTTTGTTTTGTTTTGTTTTGTTTTGTTTTCTGCAAATAGCAAGTGGGGGTAGCTTCTTCCCTAAGCCCAGACCAAAACTGAAAGTGACCATATGGAACCCTGTGTATATAACCCTTAGCCCCTACATACTGTAGACCAGATGTCCTTCTTGTGATGGCACAGGGATATATCTTTTTTCCTGTAATACACACAGAAGAACAATGTTGTGACCTCTGCATGGACTACCAGAGGAAGCGGGGGTAACTGCTGCAAAGAATTACAAGCCCTGCTTCTACTACGAAAATTCTCAGTGTAAACTGTGGCATTTTTATCTACCTAACAACATTATTTAGAAGAAGGAAGCTAATAAAAGCCATTGCCTCAATAATAAAGACTAAAATATTAAAAGACAATAACCTTCCACAACTTACTTACAGATTCCCTGTTCTGTGCAATGCTTCCTGTGCTGTGGGTTTTCCACCTTCAGTGTCCTAAGCTGCAGACAATAGGTTTCTCCATAGCACTGCTTGCCATCCTGTCTGTCCTGGTTCAATACATTGAATTCCTATTGTATGATTAGATTAAAAAAAAAAAGAATGCATCTACAGGTAAAGAATATCTATTTTTAATCAATATTTTCCTATTTCTGCACACACACACACACACACACACACACACATACATCTCATGTTGCACTCACACACCTGTTTTCATCTAATTTCAGCTTAAAAACCATAATGAAGTTCCAGGTCGCCTTTTACCCAGATAAAATAACAATACCTGTAACTCCATGATTGTGTATGAACTAATGAACTTAAGACATTCCAAGGACTGAGGTATCCCATATAAAAGCAGGGAGTGGGGCTGGGGTGGTCTAGTGTGTAGAGAAACTTCTCAGACAAACCTGATGATCATATTTCCACCCCTGACTCCTCATTAAAAGCCTGATGTGATAACACACATCTGTAATCCCAGCACTCCTACAGGAAGTGGAGAACAAACAGAAACAAGGGAAGTATCCAGAATTTCAAGAGCCTACTAGCCTATGCTGCAGCAAAAAGAAAAATAACAGGAGAGACCCTGCCTCAAAAACAAGATGGAATGGCAGAAGCCCAGCCCTTCAGCTGTACCCCTTGCACACACACATGCTTGCATTTCACGTGCTTTAAAATAAGTAAATATAGAAATGTAAATATGAAGCCTACGAACAGAGTTGAGATGAATGATGAAAAAGCCAGAGGAGTCGATTTATAATTATCTAGATGGTGACTTGGGAATTGTTATGCCAGAATCTTTATTTTATGGCTGAGGAAACTGATATCCTGATGTACAAATTAAACTGCTAAATAGATTCACCTTAAACTGGTTAAAGATTTTTAGCGTACAATAGTCAACAGCTAACTTCAAAATATTATGGAGTTATTTGGGGGAACCTTGCACTGTTGTGGTCATAGGGTAATTATTCTAGTTTTCTACAAACATCTGTGGAGCATCTCATACATTCAAGTGATCTTGTGACTTACTAAAATACCAAGTCCTTTTTATCAACGCAAAGATCATTATCATAATACAATGAAGACTTTAAGCACATGAAATGTACACAGGCCAAACCTCAGTACTTACTATTCTCACATAAATGGCACTGTCCACTTTTTGCTAAGAGAAACCTTACAATATGAGCTCTCTTGGGCTGCAGACATACCTCGAAGGTTAAGAGCAGTGCTGTTCTTCTAGAAGACCAGAGTTTGTTTCCCAACACTGAAGCGCAAGTTTCTGGTTTCTTTGGAAACTCAGTTGTATCATGTGAATATATGTTTTGTTTTGGTCCCAAGTGTGGGAATGTGGAAACATTTCTCCCTCTCAGGATACTGCCCCATAGGAAATCAGACCCCATGAAAAGGCTTGTGATGTTGTCAGCTGGAAACCACCTCAAGTGAGGGGCTTGGTTTTTGTGAGCTGGAAAACATCCTAGTGTGTACTTGGAGAATGGATAAATAGAAGCCGACGGATAGTGCTGATACAGCACTTTTGGCATCTCTACACTTTGCAATTGTTAGCATTGTTATGCTGGGTTTTGCAAAGAGAAACGCTCCAGAAAACTTTTCTTGCTGCTTTGGAGTTTTGTTACCTCTGTGGGCATGCGCCACTTAGGCAGAGTCTTGCCACTTTTGCTGGGTGGTAACTGCAGTTGTTGCTGTTGCTTGCTTGCTGGTGCTGCTGCTGCTGCTGCTGTGGTTTGCTGCTTTGCCATTTGACTGGACTGCTGGTATCCTGACGACTGAGACTGGTAAATTCCCAAAGAACCCATTAACCCTTATCAGTAAGAAGTAGATAAAAGAGGTCTACAGCTCCTTTCCCTACTAATCTCCTACCTAAGGTTGGGGAGGTAACGGCATTTAAAAACCTTAAATAAAGCATGTGTTTGAAAAATCTAAGCCTACACAACAGCTCCATTTCAGCTTAAAACTGCCTGTAACTCCAGTTCAAGAGGATCCAATTGTATCTTCCAGCATCCCAGGAAACCACATGCATGAGGTACACAGACATACAAAGAGTAAAGTCAATTAATTCTATCACCAGAGAGCATCTTTAAGATCATGAGCAGTCAGATAAAGGGTTTGTGAATATCTTTTTCCAATCTGTAGGCTGTCGTTTTGTTCTTACCCTATATCTGACAGAGGGCTAATATCCAAAATATATAAAGAAGTTAAACACCAACAAACCAAGTAATTCAATTCAAAAAAAAATGGGATACAGAGCTAAACAGAGAATTCTCAATAGAGCAATATTGAATGGCAGAGAAACACTTAAAGAAATGGTCAACCTCCTTAGTCAGCAGAGAGATACAAATCAAAGCAACCCTGAGGTTTGACCTTACATCCTTCAGAATGGCTAAAATCAAAAACTCAAGTGACAACACATGCTGGAGAGGATGTGGAGAAAGGGGAACCCTCCTCCATTGCTGGTGGGAATTTAAACTTGTACAACCACTTTAAAAATCAATCTGATGCTTTCTCAGAAATTTGGTAATAGTGCCACGTCAAGATCCAACTATACCACTCCTAAGCATATATCCAAAAGAGGCTCAAGTATTTATAACAAGGTCATTTGGTCAACCATGTTTGTAGCAGTTTTATTTGTAATAGCTAGAACCTGGAAACAACCCAGATGTCCCTCAACTGAGAAACAGATACAGAAATTGTAGTACATTTACACAGTGGAATACTACTCAGCAATTAAAAACAAGGAAATCAAGAAATTTGCAGGCAAATGGTGGAACTAGAAAAGATGATCCTGAGTAAGGTATCCCAGAAGCAGAAAGACACACATGGTATATACTCACTTATAAGTGGATATTAAACATATAATATAGGATACACACACTAAAATCTGTACACCTAAAAAAGCTAAGCAAGAAGGAAGACTCTGGGTAAGATGATCAATCCTCATTCAGAAAGGCAAATCGGATAGACATCAGAAGAGGGAGAACACAGGGAATGGGACAGGAGCCTACCACAGAGGGCCACTGAACAACTCTACCCAGCAGGATATCAAAGCAGATGCTGAGTGTCATAGCTAAACTATAGGCAGGGTGCAGGGAATCTTATGAAAGAAGGGGGAGATGGAAAGACCTGGAGGGGGCTCCACACTGTAGACCAACTGCTAGTTTTCTCTTAGATCTTCTGTCTTACTATATACGTCCTCGCTAGTCAGACCTGGTTATTTTCATATCCTCTTAATTCTCCCTCTGTGTGTGTAACTCTCAAATGCGTGTGTTCGCTGAATTATTCTCTAGTTTCTCTATGGAGCTGGAGCATTTGTATACAGTCACACATCACATCCCAGCACGTGAAATCTGCTGTGTCCCACATCTAGTTCTTAATCGTCTCTCCGAGAACTAGTCCAGTCCTCTGCTGCATTCCCTAAATAAAGACCTGGTGGTTATCCTTTTTTATTTTTTTAAATCTATTCCCTTCTTTCACTCTGAAAAAAAAAAAGGTGCTATACTTTCCTTCTGAAATAGAATACAAAGATTTTCACTTTTTTCCATGACACTGATTTCATTCAGTCTTTGTCATTACAGACACAGTCCCCAATGATAGTCTCTTCCTGATCTCTAAATTTTTACTCTTGTCTCATTCAGTCCATTTGAAAATGTAACTTTTTGTTTGTGTTTGTGATCCTTTTGTCAGCAATCATGTCTATGAGATTATAAGGCCATGAGGGCAAGTCTCTTGCCTGGTTTGGTTTTGCTTTGCTTTGCTTACTGATGATTCTGAAGGGCTTAATGACCCATCTGCACCTGTAACCTACACAGATTGTTTCCTTACAGGCACATGCTGTTGGGGTGGCTCAAGGTATATTGATTAGATATGCAAGAATAGTATTTCCTGAATTCTATTCCCTTCCTGGTGCCTACCTCAGTCAACCTTAGGAGAAATGTGGTATTTAAGGTGGATGGGAAACAGCTATTTCACTATGAGATCTTGGCCTGACAGGAAACCCAAACAAAGCACACTAGCCACCATGACCCATGGCACCCTTGGCTGAGCAGCACTCCCCATCCCCAACCCCACTCCTCAGTCACTTGAACAGCAAAGGTGAAGACAGTAAGAAATAAATGGAAGAGTGATCTTGTCCTTACTTTCCTTTATTTTCCAGCCTGTCTCCACCTTCCTTATATCAGATCACCAGACCTTTGACCTACAGATACTTCAGGCCACATTAGATACACAATAGCTTTCCTTTGAAAGTCTTCACTGGCACACCCAGCCCCAAAGTACAGAAACTATGAAAACTTTCTTTCCATATCATATCATTCCTTGAGGTTGTGCTTATTTCATCTCCTGAGACTGATACTCCAAACAAGGGCAATGCATGGAGATAACCTAGAACCCTTGCACAGATAGCCCATGGCAGCTTAGTGTACAAGTGGGTTCCCTAGTAATGGAAACAGGGACTGTCTCAGACATGAACTCAGTAGCTGGCTCTTTGATCACCTCCCCCTAATGGGGGAGCAGCCTTTCCAGGCTACAGAGGAAGACTATGAAAGACAGTCCTGATGAGACCTGATAGGCTAGGGTCAGATGGAAGGGGAGGAAGATCTCCCCTATCAGTGGACTTGGGGAGGGGCATGGGAAGAGATGGGGGAGGGAGGATGGGCTTGGGAGGGAATGAGGAAGGGAGCTACAGATGGGATACAAGTGAATAAACTATAATTAATAAAAAAAATAATTAATTAATTAAATTTTTTAAAAGATCATCAACAGTTTCTGTTCTGGTTTGTGCCATATCTGAGATATTTACCAGGAATTTTCTAGTATTATCTGTAAAAGCATCTTGTATTTGTCAGACTGTAATTGTTTTCTCGGAGGCTTACTAGTGAATAAGCTCACCTTTTCTAGTTCTCTCTGAACTCTTGCTGGCTGGTTCAACTCAGCTGTTTTGCCTCAAAACTTTTCTCCAAGCTGAGACTGACTCAAAATGTCTTCTCTCTGCTTCTCCAGAATCGCTCTGCTTCTGAACTCCATGAACTAAATTGCACCAAACTTCATGAACTCAACTGAACTCATTTCCTCCTAACTGAACTGCACTGAACTGCTTATACTGTACTGTACTCTACTGTATTCTCTCTCTCTCTCTCTCTCTCTCTCTCTCTCTCTCTCTCCTGGACCCTATTCTACTCTCTCAACTCTACTATACTGCTGTTAAGTAGCTTCTCTTTCTTATCTGTTCTCAGGATAATTGGGCATATCTTATCTCTGACTCACTGTCAAATCTTTTCCTGATTTGTCACTTTGTCTGCCCCTCAATTATGCAGTCACTTTCAAACATGGGTGCTTCCTTCTACAAATTAACTTTGCCTTCACGGTTTGGGATGAAAGGTGTGGACTAACGGAATGTCTGTATTGCCGCCAGAGGGGTTAAAGGTGCGTCATTCCAGCCAGATCACACAGACCTAGAAGGTCTTTGGATGTGATCCCTTGCCAGAGCAGTCATGTTGACGAATTAAAATTCCTCTACAATTAATGCTCACGTTGAGAGAGGCACCTTGAGGATGGCACTGGACTTCTATGTGATAAATTCTGAAACCCTGGGATCTGTCAGAAAAGAGCTGATCCTGGAAGTAGACTCCAAAAGGAAAGCATATGCTCTTTCATCATCACAAAAAGCCTATAAGCATAAGATGCTTCAGAACACTGGATCTTTTACTGCTTCAAAACAAGCATTTGACTGAACAGACAGCGCATTGGATGGCACACCCTTTCTCGAGGTTTCCTCTTGCCTCACCCCTCCCTGCACTGTGGCAGACTGTAACATGCAGTTGCCAGCTGGACTTGTCTTGTTGGGAGGGTGTCCTTCTTGACAACAAAAGAAGCAGGGAGGCTCTGCCACTCTTTCCCTGGGTACTTTTGTTTCTGCTGGTTCACAGCTCAAAGGTCATGGATAGCAGATATGGACATAAAATGCAAGAGCCTGGAATCACAGACTGGGAAAAGGGAGTTAAAAGATGTCTATTAATAAAGAATGACATCCGGAAGCTTTTTTCATCCTTACCCCAATCCTGTGAAGTGTCAGACAAGAATCAGAATCCCTGCCTGGCACATGAAAAAAAAAAAGATAACTCCTTGACTGTGGCTCTGAATTAGGCAGGAGACACTGGGGCTCAGTTGTAGAACTCATGGCTGCCAGGCCTTCTTTTTCCACCACAGAACATATGGAACAAAAGACAAACTGTGTTAATAATAATTTTTTTTTGATTTGGAAAAAAAAGAAACTTAAGAGTCTGTGATGTGCCAGATTGTATCTGATTACACCAAATCGGTGATGAAGTAGTGTGTGTTCTCTTCTCAGCCAGGGTATTTTAATTGAGATAAAAAGCCAAGAAATTCACAAATGTAATCTTTAGCAAAAAGAAAAACAAAAACTGAATTCCTAAATATAAAAGAGTCAATAGATACTCTCTGAAAATAAATGAAATATGGGCTTGAAATAGGCACACATGAGAATAGATTGATATGTGGTAATTATTTGGGTTTTTCACTTAAGGAGTTGAGAAGAGGATTAGATGTGCGAAAGGCTCTAGAGACAGAGGCTGCCTCCAGGCCTGTTGCTGCTTGGTTTCTCAGTGAAGAGGCCCAAGGTAAATTATTGAAATGTTCGGCCACTTGCTAAGCGGCTGGGATAGCCTGTCCATAAAATATTAACGTGACATTTCTGCAGCTTGACGGGTCATCTGTAAAGGAAAGAGTGGAGAATACACAAGCCCTTTGGTGAAGATGGAGACATTTGTTCAGATAAAAACAAACAAGTGCCAGGGCAGGTCCTCATGCCAGCTGCCAAGGAAAATCAGAGAGAAAACATGAATGTTTAAAGCTAACCCTGAAATGAATTAAAGTGGACTATTCATGATAGTATGAGCAGGGAGGAAGAGAAGCATGGAAGGCTTTTGGTCTCTTCTTTTTCTCTTTGAAGATGTGCTGAACCACACTCTGTCTTTAATTTATGCTTCTGCTAAGTAATGGAGCTACTTGTCCTCTGTTCACAAGGAATTAATGTATCTATCCACCTTGTATGGGGAAAGATAAAAGTGGTGTGTGTGTGTGTGTGTGTGTGTGTCTGTGTCTGTGTATCTGTGTTAGTTTCCTCAGTTGGCAAAAGGAGCATTCCTTTTCCCAGTCATCATTTTTCAGTATGAGTTTATAGGCAAGAGCAACCTAGTTTCAATTAAGCCATCATTTGGGGTACTTGCAAAAAAAAAAGAAAGAAAGAAAAGAAAAGTCACCAGGGAAACAGGTAGGCTAAGTATCAACGTATCAACCTTCACTCTGCCTAGGCTTCTTCAAAGCCAATCCCCTAGTCTTATCCTTAGCTCTGTAGAAGACCACCTGCTGCAGTTACCCTTTCTTTCTGCCCCTTTCTCCAGTGGATCACACAGATCTTCCCCTTCAAACGACCTTCCTCCCACTCATTGCTTTTCACAGCCTCCAACTCCACAGGCATTCCTGGGAACCCACAGGCCGCTTCCACCTGACTTCTCAATGGAGACTCTCAAAACCAGAAGAGCCTGGACAGATGTGCTGCTGACTCTAATAAGCCACAGATGGCAGCCCAGAATACTACATCCAGCAAAACTCTAAACCACAATAAAGAAAATAACACATTCTGTGATTAAAAAAAAAAAACACATTTCAGAAATATTAATCTACAAATCCAGCCCTACAGAAGGCACCAGAATGAAAACTCCTATTTAGAGAGGTTAACCACACCCAAGTAAATACAAGGAATAAATAATCCCAGACCAATAAGTCAAAAGAGGATTAAAACAAACAAACAAACACACACACACACACACACACTCATAGTACCATCACCAGCACGAAAAAAAAAATAGCATTTATCAACAAGTATTTTTATTGACATATCTCACTATCAATATAAATCTGAATTCCCCAATAAGAAAGACACAGCCTAACAGAACATATGTGAAAACAACTGATCCTTCCTCTGTATCCAAGAATCATACCTTAACATCAAGGATAGATATTATCTCAGGGTAAAGTGGTGGAAAAACTTATTCCAAAAAAAAAAAGAAAAATGGACCTAAGAATCAACCTGTTGTGGCCATTTTTATATCTGACAAAATAGACTTCAAATCAAAACTGCTCAGAAGAGGTAGAGAACATTGCATACTCTGGAAGAGAAAAATGCACCAACATGATATTTTAATTGTTACTATCTGTTCCTCAAACACAAGTACGCTCATATTTATAAAATAAGCACTTTATCAGCTTAAAATGGAATATTGACTTTCACACAATGATAACGGAAGACTTCAATACACCACTCTTGTCAATGGACAAGTCATCCAGATAAAAATGAAACACAGTAATGCTACACCTAACTGATGTTTAAAAAAAAAAAAGGCCTAACAGGTATATAAGAAACATTTTACCAAAACACAAAATAATATACCTTCTTCTCAGAAACTTCATGAAACTTTCTCCAAAACTGAGCACTTAGACACAAAATAAGTCTTATCAGATAAAAGAAAGGTGAAATAACACCCTCCATTCTATCTGACCACCATATATTAAAGCTGGATATAAACAATAATAGAAACCGCAGAAAACTTACAAACTCATGGAAACAGAACAACACAACTCTGAAGGAAAAATGGGTCAAGATTGAAATTAAAAGACTTTTTAGAACTGAGTGAAAATAATACAGATCATACCCAAACTGCTGGGGCACAATGAAAGTGGTGTTAAGAAGAAAGTTCATAGCACTAAACACCTACATTAAAAAAAAAATGGAGATTCTCATACTAGCATCTTAACAGCATACCTGAAATCTCTGGAACAGAAGTAACACCCGAGAGGAGTAGATGGCAAGAAATAATCAAACTCAGGGCTGAAATCAAAAAATAGGTACAAAATAAGTATGAGGATTCACTGAAACAAAAAGTTAGTCCTTTTAGAAAATAAATATCATAGAGAAACCCTTTGTAAAGCTAACTAGAAAGAAGAGAGAGAGAATATCCAAATTAACAAAATCAGAAACAAAAAGAGGGACATGACAACAGAAACAAACTAACAAAAAAATCCAGAGAATCATAAAGACATAGTTTAAAAACTTGCATTCCAACAAACCAGAAAATCTAAAAGAAGTAGTTACTTTTCTTAATATAAACAACCTAACAAAGTTAAATGAAGATGATAAAAGCAGACTTATAATACCTAGTGAAATAGAGGGAATCATTAAAAGTCTCACAAATGAATTTAACACAGAAGTCTCACAGAATTTCAAAGAAGAGTTATTGCCAATACTTCTCAAATTATTTCACAAAATAGAAACAGAAAGAACATTGCCCAATTTACATTACTAATCCACACTTTTCCTGATATCCAAACCACATAAATGCCCAAAAAGAAAGAGAATTACAGACCAATTTTTCTTATAAACATAGATGCAGAAATTCACAGTAAAATACTTGCAAACTGAATCCAGCAACATATCAAAAAGATCATCTACCATGATCAAGTGGGTTACATCCCAGAGATTCAGGGATGACTCAAAATATGTAAATTGATAAATGTAATAAAAATATAAGACAAAAGTCATTAATCATCTCATTAGATGCAGAAAAAAATAAAAAACTTTGACAAAATCCAACAATCCTTCATAATAAAAGTTCTGGAGAGTTTAGGAATATAAGGGACATACCTAAACATAATAAAGGCAGTTTAAAGCAAGTCCAGAGCATAAACTTATATGAAGAGAAACTCAAAACAATTCCTCTAAGAACAGGAACAAGACAAGGTTGTTTGCTCTCTCCATACTTACTCAATATAGTACTTGAAGTCTCAGCTTGAACAATAAAACAACTGAAGGACATTAAAAGGATACAAACTGGAATGCAAGATAGCAAGCATCTTTATTTGCAGATGATATGATAGTATACCTAAGTGACTGGAAAACAATCCCTCGGGAAACTCATGCAACTGATGAATACTCTCAGCAAAGTAGAAGTATCACATTTCCTAATTTCAAGTCTTACTATAAGGCTATAGTGAAAACAAACAAAAAGGTATTGACAAACAGGCACTCTGGTCAATGGAATCAAATTGAAGAACCAAATATAAATCCACATGTCTGTGGAGAGCTGATACTTTGTTTTAAAAAGCCAGAAATACTCACTGGAGGCCAGAGTGTAGGAGGGGGCACCTTTAACAGATAACGTTGGTCAAACTGAATGGCTCCAAGTAGGAAAACCCAGAGAGATTCATACTTGTCACCCTGCTCAAAACTCAACTGCAAATGAATCAAAAACATCCTCTTTTTTTGTATTTTTTTTATTAATTACACTTTATTCACTTTGTATCCCCCCCATAAGCCCCTCCCTCCTCCCTTCCCTATCCCATCCCCCCTCTCCCTTCTTCACACATGCCCCTCTCCAAGTCCACTGATAGGGGAGGTCCTCTTCTCCTTCCTTCTGATATTAGTCTATCAGATCACATCAGGAGTAGCTGCATTGTTATTTTCTGTGGCCTGGTAAGGCTGCTCCCCGCTCAGGGGGAGGTGATCAAAGAGCAGGCCAATCATATAAAACCAGATACACTGAATCTTTTTGGAGAGAAGTGAGGGATTTGAAGCCTTGATTTCAGTGGCACAGAAAAAGACTTTCAAAATCATGTGTGTAACAGCCTTATTTGTAACAGCTAGAAACTGGAAACAGCCCAGATGCCCCTCAGTGGAGGAATGGATACAGAAATTGTGGTACATCTACACAATGGAATATTACTCAGCAATAAAAAACAAGGAAATCACGAAATTTGCAGGTAAATGGTGGGATCTGGAAAAGATCATCCTGAGTGAGCTATCCCAGAAGCAGAAAGACACACATGGTATATACTCACTCATATAGACATATAATATAGGATAAACCTACTAAAATCTGTACACCTAAAGAAACTAATCAAGAGAGAGGACTTGCTAAAATGCTCAATCCTTATCCAGAAAGGCAAAGAGGATGGGCATCAGAAGAAGGCAAAAAGAGGGAACAAGTCAGGAGCCTGCCATGCAGGGACTCTGAAAGACTCTACCCTGCAGACTATCAATGTAGAGGCTGAGACTTACGGGCAACCTTTGGGCAGAGTGCAGGGAATCTTTTTTTTTTTTTAAGTTTTTTTATTTTTTTATTTTTTTTTATCAGTTACATTTTATTAACTCTGTATCCCAGCCGTGTCCTGATCCCTCATTCCCTCCCAGTCCCTCCCTCCCTCCCTCCCTCATCTCCACCGTGCCCCTTTCCAAGTCCACTGATAGGGGGGACCTCCTCCCCATTCATCTGATCCTGTTTTATCAGGTATCTTCAGGACTGGCTGCAAAGCCCTCCTCTGTGGCCTAACAGGACTGCTCCTCCCTTCGGGGGTGGGGAGACCAAAGAGCCAGTCATTGAGTTCCTGTTAGAAATAGTCCCTGTTCCCCTCACTTTGGGAAACCAATTGGTTACTGAGCTACCACAGGCTACATCAGAGCAGAGGTTCTAGGTTATATCCATTCATGGTCCTTGGTTGAATGTCAGTCTTAGAAAAGACCCTGTGCCCAGATATATTTGGTCCTTGTGGAGCTCCTATCCTTTCCCCATCAGACTAACTCCCCTTCTTTCTTATGATTCGAGTGCAGGGAATCTTATGAAAGAAGTGAGAAACAGTAAGATCTGGAGAGGACAGGAACTCCACAAGGAGAACAACAGAACCAAAAAATCTAAGCACAGGGGTCTTTCCTGAGACTGATAATCCAACCAAGGACCATGCATGGAGATAACCTAAGACCCTTGCACAGATATAGCCTATGGCAGTTCAGTACCCAAGTGGGTTCCATTGTAATAGGAACAGGGACTGCCTCTGACATGAACTGATTGGGCTGCTCTTTAATTACCTCCCCCTGAGGGGGAAGCAGCATAACCAGGCCACAGAAGAAGATAATGCAGCCACTCCTGATCGACCTAATTGACTGGGATCAGAAGGAAGGAAAAGAAGACCTCCCCTATCAGTGGACTTGGGGAGGGGCATGCATGCAGAGGGTGGAGGAAGGGAGAGATTGGGACAGGAGGAGGGAGGGAACCACAGGGGGGATACAAAGTGAATAAAGTGTAATTAATAAAGAATTTAAAACAACAACAACAAAAAAAAGAAAAGGAAATCAGATAACCCAATTTTAAAAGTCGGATACAGATATAAACAGAGAATTCTCAAAAGAGAAAACTCAAACGGCTGGTAAACACGTAAAGAAATGTTCAGCATTCTTACTCATCAGGACAATATAAATCAAAACTACTCTGATTCCATTTTACAATGGTCAGAATGACTAACATCAGTGACACAAGTGACAGCTCATGCTGTTGTGGATGTGGCGTAAACAGAGCACGCTTACACTGCTAGTGGGAGTGCAAACATGTACAGCCACTATAGAAATAATCATGGCTGTTCCTCAGGAAGATGGCAATCGATCTATCTCAGGACCCAGCTGTACCACTTTTGGGCATATCTCCAAAGGATACTTCATCCTACTACAGAGATACTTGGTCAGCCATGTTCACTGCTCCTTTATTCAGAATAGCCAGAAACTGGAAACAACCTAGATATTCCTCAACAGAAGAATGAGTGCAGAGACTGTGATACAGTTGCACATTATTATGCTACACTGAGAAATGGAATATTACTCAGTCTTTTAAAAATGAAATCATGAGATTTGCATTTAAATGGATAGAACTATTTTTAAAAATCATCCTGAGTGAGGTATCTCATATCTACAAGGACAAATATAGAATGTATTCACTGGTATGTGGATATTAGCTGTTAAACAATGATAACCAGGCCACAAGCCATAAACTGCAGAGGTTAGGTATACAGTAAGAGACTAGAGAGGACAGACAGATCTCATTAGGAAAGGGAAATAGAGTATATAATTATGAATGGATGAGGGGAGCCAAAATAGGAGATAAAGAAAGAAGGCAGAGGAGAGAGGGAATAAGGGAGAGAATACAGGTGTGAGAGCTAAAATTAAGGGCCATTTGAGAGGCAGTATAGGAACCTAATAAAGTAGAAGCTTCCTACAATATATACATATATAAAGGTGATCTAAATGAAATTGCCAAATAATGGAGAAAACAAGAGTCCCAAGTGGACATCTCATGTCACCAAATGAAGCTTTCTGTACCTGGATTGGGTTATCTCTAATTGAGTTGTTGGCCAAAGGGGTCTCATGGGAATCCCCAGCAACACAGGCTTTTCCCACACTGTCAGCAAGGCCGCATTGCTGAAGACAACACCTACACAACTCTATGAACATGGAGAAGTTAAACTAGAGTCTACCTAGAGCCTTCACTTTTATGTCCTATTGTCTTTTGTATAGGAAGGTATTCTACATGTTACCATACGAGAAATGTAAACAACAAGCCACCCACAGCACCTTTGATCTTCATTGATGTCCTACCTGCAGATTTGCGAGGTCAATGCTGGCTCGAAGTTTGTGGGAGTAACCAACCAGTATCCGATTTGATGTAAAGCCCACCTCACAAGATGGAACCCATACTTGACACTGCTTGAGTGAGCAAGAAACTAGGACTAGATGGCCTAAAATACTGGGGTAAAACCAAATACTACTGTTCTAAAAACAAATAAAATAATTCCTGGCGGCATTGTACTATACTCATAGATCCTCAGGCACCATCAGCGAAGCCTCCTCTTGAAGCAGACAGAAACAAACATAGAGACCCACAGCTAGACAGGAGTGAGAGACTGAAATACTCAACCCAAAACAGGATGTCTCTTTCAAATCCCTCTCCTCGGGGATCAGGGAACCCCATGGAAGAGGAAGCAGAAAAAGTGTTAGCGCTAGAAGAAGTGGAAAACACCAAGAAAATAAGGCGCTATAAATCAACGTGATTAAAGCTCCTAGGAACTCTGAGGCACTGAGGCAGCATGCACAGGGTCTGCTGTGGATCCTCTGCTTACATAGTATGCCTTCCAGCTTGGGGTTCCTGAGTGTCTGAATGAGTGGGTCTCTGATAGCTTTGCCTTCCTTTGAGCTCTTTTCCTTTTGTTTGTTTTGTCCAATTCTGACCTGCTGGTTTCCGTTTTTATATTTTTCTTTTATTTTATTTTAATAGTACCCTTAGAAGCCTGTTTGTTTTCTAAGGAGAGACAGAGAGGGAGTGGATCTAGATGGAGGGGAGTAAGGAGGAACTGGGAGAAGCAGAGGGAGGGGAAATGGTAATCAAAATACATTATGTGATAAAAAAAATATTTCAAATATATGGGAAAAAATAAAATAAATTCCAAAAAAGACTACCTGGCACACAATATGTCCTCCACAAAGTAATGACCTCACATGCCACAATTACTTCTTTGGATATAGGTGCTATGGCTCAAAATTGTCACCATTGTTAATGAGAACATAGCCACTATTGAAAATATGTCACAGTGCTCTGAGTATGAATTCACTGGTCCCTGGGACAACTTGTATTTCAATAATCTATACATGTAGGACAAACTCAGCCATGCTCTACTTTGTAAAAATAAAAGGTCATTCTCTAGGATATTATTGCCTATAAAAATTGCCACATCAAGGAATTTATAGAAATAAATTTCAAGATATATGATGAGACAACTGTTTAGGTCATTTTCCATCCTAGTATAAACATGTGCCATGGGGCAATGGAATTCTTTAGATTCTCTTGCCCACAAATGTAAAGAGTAAACCAATGGAGAAAGGTGAATACGGTAGGAGGGCTAACAAGGAGATGAGTGTACTGAGTGCCATGATCCTATTCAGCATTTCTTTTTCTTTTTGTGTGTGTGTGGGGGGGGGTTCTTTTGATGGCACTGTATAATTACATAGATTTGGTAAACTATATTGAATTTGTGATTTTTTTTTCATCTGTAGTCTGTTTTTGTAAGTGTAGAGGCTTGGAGATGCTGAGACCCTTCGGCAGAGTGTAGGGAATCATATGAAGGAAGAAGGAATTAGTATATCCTAGAGGGGACCCACAAGGTCCAAATATATCTGAGCACAGGGATCTTCTATGAGACTGTTTATCCAACCAAGGACCATGCATGGATATAACCTAGAACCCCTGCTCAGACATACATAGCCCGTGGTAGCTCAGTATCCAAGTGGGTTCCATAGTAAAGGGAACAGGAATTGTTTCTGACATGAACTCATGAGCTTACCTTCTCCCCTGAGGGAGGAGCAGCCTTGCTAGGCTACAGATAAGGACATTGCAACCATCCTGAAGATACCTGATAAGCTAAGGCCAGATGGAAGGAGAGGAGGAGACCCCCTCTCAGTGGACTCAGAAGGGGGCAGGGAGGAGATGAGGGAGGGAGGGGAGGAGTGAGAGGGAAAGAGGGAGAGGGCTACAGCTGGGATACAAGTGAATGTATAAAACTATTTAAAAATTAAAAAAAAATATTTTAAAAACAGAGAGAGTAAAGGTTTGGAAAACACTACACCAAAGTACAGGAAACCCAGTATTGGAACACTGTACCACTAAATAAACTAAGCAAGAAGGAGGACCCTGGATAAAATAATCAGTCCTCACTCAGAAAGGCAAATGGGATGGACACCAGAAGAGGGATAAAACAGGGGACAGGACAGGGGCCTACCACAGGGGGCCTCTGAAGGACTCTGTCCAGCAGAATATCAAAGCAGATGCTGAGACTCATAACCAAACTTTGGGCAGAATGCAGGGAATCTTATGAAATATGGGGGAGATAGGAAGACCTGGAGGGGACAGGAACTCCATAAGAAAAGGAGCAGAACTAAAGGATCTGGGCAAAGGGGTCTTTTCTGAGACTGATATTCCAATGCATGGAGATAACCTAGAACCCCTGCACAGATATGGTCCATGGCAGCTCAGTGTCCAAGTGGATTTCTTAGTAATGGGAACAGGGACTGTCTCTGACGTGAACTCAATGGCTGGCTCTTTGATCACCTCCTTCTGTGTGGGGAGCAGCCTTACCAGGTTACAGAGGAAGACTATAAAAGACAGTCCTGATGAGACCTGATTGGCTAGGGTCAGAGGGAAGGTGAGGAGGACATCCCTGGTCAGTGGACTTGGAGCAGGGGAGGGAGGGAGGGTGAGATTGGGACTGAGTGAAGGAGGGGAGCTACAGCTGGGATGTAAAGTGAATACACTGTAATTAATTTTAAAATATAAATTAATTTTTTTAAAGACATCTTTCTAATCTTTGATTTCTGTCTCCAAGCCTTCTCCTTCATCTGTAAAGAGGTAGAAAAAAAAAATTCTCTACTCAAAGATCAGGCATAGAAACCAGAACAACAACTGCTTAAGCCAAGCCACAAAACCTGAAAAGGTCACTCCTTGACCTTTCCCTTTCTTCCTTAACCACCTATAGTAACAGTAGTCCTCCCTCACCCAGGAGAAAGAAATGTTACACAGAGAGGCCCAGAGGACATGCAGCTGACTAGCTCCCTCAGTCCTTAGCATTAGGTCACACTCAGGCCCTCAATGACCATTCTTCATCAAAATTTAGCATGATAGTAGACAGCTTTTCCTTAGCCCTTTAGTCTTCATCAGTGAAAAATCTGTCACATAAAACTGTTTTTTTTTTCTTAAGTGCTGTTCTTTTCTCTTTCAAAAACATCTTTTGTTTGTAAGTGTCTCTGGTGCCTTTATGGGGGAAAGTTACTTCACCAACCAATACTCTATTGCCAAGATAGGCTCATGGTGCATGGTGTTTATTCACAGAAATCAAACCTGTGATGTTGAGAATACAATTCAGCTCTTGTCTGAAGCACATAAGACTCCGGGGCTCAGTTCCTTTCACCACAAGCAAACACAACCCACATATTACCCATTCTTCCAGGGGATAAGTTTTTTGACCTTCCAGCTTTTCTTGTCCTTATCATTTCATTTAGAATAACTGAATGAACAAATTGTGGTGAAATGGTGCTTCTTTTGAATGAACAGAAGTCATAGATTGTGACCAGAGAAGTATTCATGGGAGTTGTGACACCTGCAGATACCTGTTCACCCCCGTACCATGCCACTGGACCCTCTAATATCTCTTAGTAATCATA